>NW_025941474.1:0-367 GCF_000764305.2 Hyalella azteca
CCGTATCCAAGATGCCACTGATATTCTCATCTTCCGGTCATGAAGAAACACAAACCGAAGTAGGATATTACTTTCGCTAATGATAATTATTTCAGCACTGGACTGATATCGTTTTATTTCTCGAGCTTATCGATCGTTTAATTATCTGTGACAGGAATAATCACCAACTACATATTGATGATTATCTTCTACCATATTCCCATCCTACAAGTATGGGAATATGGTAGAAGTATAAAGCCACGACAGAAACTACATATTGATGATTATCTTATAGCATATTCCCTTGCTATAAAGCCTTGACAGAAATATATTTGAATGTCATATGTGTTTTAGGGAATTCAACCCAGAAATTTCAACCTGAGAGGTA
>NW_025941475.1:0-3471 GCF_000764305.2 Hyalella azteca
CAGCACTGCATGATGACGATGCTGGTGGGTTCGTCCAGCACTGCATGATGACGATGCTGGTGGTTCCTCCAGCACTGCATGATGACGATGCTGGTTGGTTCCTCCAGCACGATGCGAGCGATGATATGGGCTTGTCTCAGGAAGTTCCTCATTCCTTCAGACTGAAGATGGCAGGTAAAACGGTCTCAATGTCGTGGTTGTTACTCCAATGTAGTCCAAATGATGAAGAAGTCTTACCTTCTTTGAAGCAAAATTCATAACCTACATTTATAGCCCCGCTTTTTTGTAGGTACCGGTACATTGTTGTGGTTTTGAGGAATGTGACATTGCGTATTACATACAAGCAAATTCATTTCAAATCATCGATGAATTCAACTGGCTTGGTGATACTCGTGCCAATAACGTCAAGCTTCGCGCTATACTCTACTATGGACACTAAAAAAAATCGAAAGTTCTCCAAGAAACCGATGGAGTATGTAAATTTTGCTCCAAATAAGGTTTCAAACTTCATCATTTAGACTCCATTAGAGTAATTGGACTAACAACTGCGTCATCTAGACTGACTCACCTGCCACCGTCTGTCTGGAGGACAGATGAACCACCTGTGACAAGCTCTCAAGACCGTCGTTGTTGTTGTTGTTGTTTATCGCGTCGAAGTCAGTGGCGATTTCTTTTAGATCCTTCGCAATCGCCGCCCATCTGGTCTGCTCGCTTTACTTGACGTCAATAGCTTAGTCACCAACGTCCCTACTGAACAAACTTTAAAAATAATAGCCCAACATTTTTACTCTAATGAAACTTTGCCGGCCTCATCAATTCGTAAAAATATTTTACTTGATCTCCTCTGCCTCTGTACTTCAGGGTCGCCTTGCCGAACCCAAATAACAAAATATATCGGCAAATTAACGGTGTAGCCGTGAGCAGTCCTCTTGGTCCAACATTCGCCGAATTCTACATGTGCGAACACGAAAACCGAATGTTGTTCGATGCACAGATTAAACCCGACCATTAATGTTGATATATCGACGACATCTTCGTCATCGTACGTGACGAAGATTACGTGATGGAGCTGTGCGTGGCTGTAGAACTCAATTCTGTTTTTACGTACACTTACGAATTCGGACAAAATCACACGTTGCCTTTCCTGGATCCGTTCGTCACTAAAGTTTATCGTACTCCAACTGACGTCGGAAAGGTCCTTAACGAAGAAAACTTAAGTCCCCAGTACTGCGAAATCAGCAACATTAGCGCCCTCAAACATCAAGCGTTCAAAACCTGTAAATAAAAACTCCTAATTTTCTACATAACTAAGAAAATCAAGAATTTAATCATGAAAAATAACCCATGTAAAAAGCAGGGACCACTGCATGAAACTAGTGTCATGAAGTGTCGATTCGGTAGGACCAAAGAACCATATGCGGGGCAGTGGGAGGCTCATAACTAAACCATCCCCGCACGACATTGAACGCCTGCACCAGCATCTTCATGCGGTGCTGCGATACTACAAGACTGGCTATAATAAAGGCTCTAGAGTCCAGAGCCATCATCAAGAATGAGCCTCCAGCTAGCAATTTGTAATCCACCGTATTTTTCAGGATGTTGAAGTTGGTCTCGGGTTAATTTTAAGTTTCGATTTCGAACCGTATATAATATATGATATCTTTGAATGTACATATATCATTTCAAATTTTCATGTGTTGTAAAACTCTTACCTACTTGAGAATGAATATTGAATATTCGAAGCGTCGTATTCCAGTAAGATGTCATTTGGTAACCTGTTTTCTGATCTGAGATCTTTCAGATCTGAGCACTTGAAAATGAAGTTAGGTTTTGCATTCGAGCTCGCAGGCGCGTTCGCTGAAGTGTCGATTCGGTCCATAGCCTCCAAATACCAGCAAGGAATTTTTGGGAGATCAAAGGAGAAATATATATTACTATAAAGATTTCAATTCTGCCAATGTTGATTCTTAATTAAATGAAAGAATAGTAACAAGTGATAGAGATGGGTAATTAAATTTCATTTTTGAAAGCGTTGATGGCAACAGTTTTGTATTTCCATAGTTTCGGATGAAGGCGTCCAAAATTGCCATTTACGAAAATCGCGCGGGTGTATAAAACTCGAACCATCGTAAAACGTTGGGCTGCAGTCTGCAGACTGCAGTAGGTACAAGAATCCACCGCTGCTGAGTGCTGCCAATCCACACGCTAACCAAGTAAGCATATTGGCAAACCAGAGATTTTTTAGAATTAATTGATTTCCTTATTTACTCAATATTTTAATAAATTTATCATGCATGATGATGCAGGATGCTGTATTGTTACCGCCGGTACGGGTGGTAGTGTGGTACTGCCTACTGCTACTGCCACTGGTACTACCCTTCCATGAAACTTTACTGGTCTACTAGGTAATAGGACTCAAAAATGAACTGAAGAAGAGTCGAAAAAAGTCTCTGCTTTGACACTATTTTATTGCAATGTCAATTTGTGCATTTGTAGAATGTAGACCAAAAACACTGTTGATGGTATCCAATATGTGTTGCTGGCAATCTTTGAGATGTGTCGCCGCTTGCCCGCCTCGCTGCCCGCCGGCACTCGGCCCGTCGGCCGTCATCAAAATGCCGATGCATAGCAAGCATAGTTTATAACAAAATTCTTACAGAAACCCAAATTTTGCAGAATATTTTTCTAAGAACACTGTATTGGCTGGACTTGCAGTTCAAACTTTGAAGAACAACTTCATTAAAAGATTCAAGTTTTGATATTGTATAATATGTGGGATTATGGGATTATATATGACTTAATAATGTTTAATTGCATAAATATATTCATTATATAACTAGGTTATTGAATCTTGTATTCTTGTTAAATTGTGATATTATTTTGTCAATTCATAGGATTTTAGTCATTTAAATTAATTATTAGCGTCTTGTGAATTTGGGATGAGAGACTGAGTGTCTTGTAGCTCACTGTGCTCAGTAGCTCCAGGCTCCAGCCGCAGCCGGCAGCCTCCAATATGACAGGTTAAAACTTGAATCAACTGGGCAGCCTGGGCTGGTAGGCTGGCGATGGTAGCCTTGCAAAGTTGCAAGGCTCGGGTCATGGCATGGACGGAAGGACGGTATATATCCATGCTCGGCGGGCCGGCACTGGCAGCCAGGGCATGTGGGCCAATGAAGATGATGAGGATGACTCAGCCACTCAGGAGTCAGGACTGAAGGAGTAATGTAGTAGTAGGAACTGTAGTAGTATGAACTGTAATTCACAGAATCACAGTACCATAAAATGGGGTAACTTAGAGTTAGACCACTTTTTTTTATAAATGCCATTTTTTTACAAGCTAAATTAAACTTAGATTGAAACGTGCAAAATACAGGTCTATACTCTAGCTTCACTCACCATAAATTGCTGGCTCCTGCCTCTCATAGTCTTTATGTAATTTCAAAAAAAGTGATGGTCTTTGTTACCCCAGCT
>NW_025941476.1:0-255 GCF_000764305.2 Hyalella azteca
AGCCTTTGTCTGCCCGTCCTCAGTTTGTACTTGGCATTCATAAAGGAATGTTCGCTTGTTAAGAAAACTGACCTAAAATACCATTTGACGTTCTACTGAAGCATTTACAAAAGAATGTTATCTTGTTAAGAAAACTGACCTAAACTATCATTTGACGTTCTACTGAAGCATTTACAAAGGAATGTTATCTTGTTAAGAAAACTGACCTAAAATATCATTTGACGTTCTACTGAAGCATTTACAAAGGAGTGTTAT
>NW_025941477.1:0-2087 GCF_000764305.2 Hyalella azteca
TGTCGAATGGCTTACGGCATGCCCAATGACTTGAGACATATCCGATGGCTTACGACACGTCCATATGTTCAATGGCTTACAACATGCCCACATGAATAATGGCTTACGACATGTCTAATTCCATGCGAAATGTTCAGAAAATTGACTGTACCATTGAATTGAATTGAGCGCTCATTTGTTCAAAATTTCACTTATTTCATAACTTTCTTAGAGAACTCGTGTACCTTTTTGATTATATAAAAGCCGAATTAACGTTGGCCAAGTCTGAGTTTTTGCGATGCCTATTATCGTTGCATCATCTCTGTTTATTCACCGAATTATCGCCGTCTTATCGCCGTACTATCGCTGCATTACGGACAATGTTTGTCGTTGTGGCTGTTGCTACCCTCCCTGACGCTCCTCAGTGGCATGGTCGCGTCGAACGTGTCAACCGAGCATTAAATGGTGACAAATGCCTGTAGTCTATCTTCCATTAGGCTTGCTTGTCCACTAGACTTGCTTGTCCATTAGGCGTTCATGTCCATTGAGCGTGCTTTGGATGCCTTAAATTCATGCATATTAAAAATTAAAGCTTTGTTTATAGCGGCCGCATGTCAGTCCTTCATCCGCCGCCCATGGCTCGACTTGTTGCCGCCTATGGCTCGGTTAATTGTACAGCTGCCATGTTGATCATCAGAGGCGCGTAATCGGCGGCCGAAAGTTGGCCGGCACTTGTGGGACTGTAATCAGCGATAAGGCAGGTTAGCCAAGGATAGTTAAGGACGTTAACAAGACCATAGCACTGTGTTGCTGATAGCAGGCGGCTGCCGGGGTACGATTGGAGTGCAAACCGTTTGGGGAAGGGGGGCTTGTGTGGCTTGAAATTGGCCACTGAAGTTTGGCATGAATGTCGTGACGTGAAATCAGCCACATATGTGGCCATACTTGAGCAAATTGTTAGTCGATGGTTATTGTCCCTCCCGACATTTGTGGCGTAATTTGTACAATGCTATTCCTACCTGAGTAGAACGTTAACTGCCATGCTAACCCACATATAAAATTCAGCATATCATTTGCCTGCGCTGGGTTAAAGTTTTTCTTCCTGGCCCCACATTTGTTCCCGTATGAATTACATACGTCGATGTAAGCCTTACAAAAATATTTTGGAAATGTAATTGTGAAGTAAATTAATTTTTAATCTCCGTCAAAAATTTCTCCCCATTTTTCCTTTTCTAGCTACTATAAATAAAGCGGAAGAAATTAACTTTTACGAGTTGAGAAAACCTCAGCCATATTATTTCCTGGAAAGACAAATACAGAACCAGAATATCCGATCGAAATCCTAACAGAAAAATGTGTGAGTCAGGCTGCGGGGTTAGTGTGAGTCTGACGCGCTGGGTGAGAACCAGCCATGTAGCTGTGCAGACTCATGCTGTGCAGAGTCATGCTGAGTAGAGTCCCGCTGTGCAGACGCTTGCTGGGTAGAAGTTTACAAAGTTCACCCAGCGGGGTAAGCTATGCTCACCCTCACCCCCTCACCCAAACTCCCCCACCCGCTCTCACCCAACGGGTGAAACAATGGAATACCTATTAATAACAATGAGTGGCATATGGACGTGAAATTCTCGATTAATGGACGCTCGTGTGAGATTAAATTCTTGCATTTAATGGCAATGGACTGTTATTAACTGGGCTGTGTCATTTACTCCACCAGCAATTTTTCTCAAACGCAAATGTAGCCATGAAATGAGTACCTATACTACCTGAACTGCGTACGCAACTTGTCATCCGTCAATTGTAAGCTTTATTTATATTTACGACATTAAACCTTTGCTGTAACGCTGTGAGTTACGCATACCTGTGAGAGTCACCTCGCACGCAACGAGCACCTGCTCCCGTGAGAGACGTGTCCTTATGGCATGCATCCCACCGGTTAGCTGAACAATGACTCTTATCAGCGACGTGCCCCTGAGAGCGACACATCTCAGTGGTAGTCAATACAGTAGCCAACTACCTCTCTTAGCCACACGTCCCTGCGGCAGTCACCACGCCACCCAGTAAGCACCTGCTTCTCTCAGCCACACGTCCCTGCGGCAGTCACCACGCCA
>NW_025941478.1:0-61816 GCF_000764305.2 Hyalella azteca
CGCACCGGCATCGTTTAGATAAATAAGGAGCTTCTAGCCTCAAGCTTTTGCTAAACACACACCTATCAATAATTACAATATCAAATATTCAACTATATTTATGTGATTTTCACAGTCGGGCACAGAGCACAGTAACTTACGTCCGTCTCGGGCCGAAGTTTAAACCGGAATCCGAGCGACAGCTGATAATGTGTCTCTCTCATTGAAATTACGGATCCGCAATAACTAAAAAAAACTCTTTTCACATCAGAAAGTATTCAGTAAATCTCAAGCACACTTTCGAGTTTATTGAAACCCAAATATAAGAAAAAATAATCTTCGCAAATTCCAAATATTTCCGTACACATTATTAATACGACAGGGTGCGAGCTGATCCTCCAGTGTAATGATTGGACTCATATTATCAATTAATTAAATAGATATGAAACTGTTAACATATTCACTATATAGTTCCGTTTAATCAAAGCACAAAAAACGAAAAACCTTTTACTGTGCCTCTAAATTTTGAACTAAATCCTGATACTATGATATCCTGTTTCTTTTGTCGGACGACGACTTGAAAGATTAGATAATAGTGTCGTTCATTAGTTAACTACCAAGAGGGAAAAACACAAGTCTCGGACAATTTTACGGCCGGTCATCGGTAGTTTGGGAGACATTCCTTGATCATTGAATTTGGAGAATGGACGTGGACCGGCCGCAAGTCCGGCCGTAAATTTGTCCAAGACGTGAAAAATATCGACAAAATGCGGTTAATAAAAACAAATACGAATGCCAACAATTTTTGTATGACATACAGTCGATTGATTCAAAAGGTCGAAAAAATGTACGCAAATTTTTTGGTCAAAGGTAAATAATGCGACGATCATTAAATAAGCTCTTCCTGATGAGGTGCGTCATCATTTATAAATGAAGCTTTATTATCTCACTACTTTAGGATGCCTAAAATTACACTGAATAAATTTAAATGTCTGAAAAGATTTAAAATTAACTTATGTGTAAATTTCTGTATTTATGCGTGTTTTCTGATAAATAAATAAAATAAATTCTGCAGAGCCTTTGATATTGTCTGGGTCCAGCCAGACATTAATAATGTTATTATATATGCTGGTTATTGCTGCATTTACATTAAATAACAAACAAAGCTATGCTTGTAGCCATTTTTCTTTATTTTAATATCCAGCGAAATGAAGTACATTTGAGGTTTATAGGCTTGCTATAATCAAGGAGTGTTTATTTCATGATAACCTATTGATCAAATTATGTACGCAGTTGTTGCATATTGCTTCATTGAACAAAGATCGCATCTTTCACACAACGATATTAGGTACGGATAAATTAGATATCTATAAGATATATACAAAGATCAATAGTTGTTTTATCATTAATGTCATGAAATTAAATTACAAATATTCATTTTTAATTCTCATATAACCGTCTCCGTATAGATCCATTTTTAAACCAATTTATTCTGTTTAGGGCTTACAAAAGCGTGAATGCAACATAATACTGCAATCTTCTCAGCCTTGGCTTGGCGAGAAAGATCTCGCACAGACCACTTCAACAGCAACAATTCTTAATGCTTACGAACGATTTGATGTTAATTATATACATACCAATAACTTATTTATATCTTATACAAACCACAAATTACTATGGTGAAACCTATTCAACCACTACTCACTGGAGGGATTCTCTAAACTCCGTCTTATTCGTCTAATTCCTACAGAATCTAAGTCTTAAAATAATCCTTATTATCAGAGATAGGATTAACGTATACCTATTTGCATGCATTGCGGCTCTGTTAAGATCTAATTAAATTTAGGTGTGATGGATTCTCCAATAATTTCGCATCTACAACGATAATTTCACGCAAGGGACAAAAAGCCGAGGGAAATCTTTCATCTCAGAATCAAATTCAAAGCGATTAGGCAATATTTTAGATACTTACTATCATTTATAACCAACTTCAATGCAATTTCGTCGCTAGCGCTTCAATTTTCGTACACAAATATGACAAGCGAACACTACACGGTGCTTACGTGTGACTGACTATCCACCAAATTTCACCACCAAGGAATTAATATTTAATTTCGTTAAAAATAGCACCATTGCAACAAGACAACAGTAACAACGTCAACACTAGTAAATTATTCGGTGACAAAAACCTTGTCACAATCAAGTATTGCCTCGAGAGCGGGCCTGGAAGATTTTGGCATTTGAGTGATCGAGAAACCTAGCTAGCTAGCCGTTGACTTGACCTAGGTCACCTAGGTTGACTTAGCCTAGGTGTGCAAGAGGTCATGTGTCCAGCTACTCCGCGCTTACCGGCGCCAGAAGACAAACATGTTCTTGTTTCTTCTTCTTTGTCATGTTTGTCTTCTTTTGCCACTACTCGCTCCGGAAGCAGCTAGTACCCCTCTACACGAGGCAAGTAGCACGAAAATAGCTCGCGGCTAATACTGGTCAGATTTACTAGCGGCGAAACCTGCCTCGTGTACAAGCACCTTTAGGCGACACCAACTCTATAGTCTGACGCGCTACTTTCCAGCGAGTATGTAGAAAGCCCTGAACCTCGGGATCAAAACCGTGACTTTGATTGAAAGTAGCAAAGCTATTTACCAACTTATCAGCTAGAGCAGTTGGGTTTCACAAATTTTCAGAACAGCGAGCACAAAAAATGATCTTCAAAAATGTTAACGTTTCAGTGCCGGTCTGCAGCATACAGCTATGCGGCATCACAGAAGCTATGTACAGAAAACAGCCTCAGAACTCTGCTGCAGGAGATTGACACAGGTATCTTTTTCAAAAAAACTGTGCAACGGCTGTGTTTTTTCGCATCAAAGTAACGGTATCGCCAGTTATCCAACCAACCAAATCACTCAACCGGTTACGTCACAGTTGGTACCTCACACAACGCGCATAGTGGAATGAGGAGTGCATGAGTGAACACTTCGAATTCAACTAACATGAACTGGTGTTGATCATCAGTCAATGTGCATTTAAAAACGATAGCGTGAAGTACAGTATATGAGCAAACTTCATCCTAATGACCGGCATTCATGTTTTCTGTTTCTTCGTTTCAAATTTTTATTTTCGGCCGCTTTTCCGGTCGCGTAGAAAATCTCGAACGAAACTTAATTAAATTATGCATCTTTTCCTTTCATCCAGATCTGCGAAGAACTATGAATGTTCACGAGATCAACGTAATTCATTCATCAAATTTTCAAGAACAATCGAGAAAATTTTTACGCTAAAAATTAAATTCAAGCACATTCTGGTGGTTGATTCATCTATCCATGGAAACATTTAAACAGTTTAGAAAAATCTCAAACTGAACCAAGCTCCATTCATATTTTCAATGTTTGATCATTCAAACGATCTGTGCTTGAGTTTGGTTTAGTAGGGGGATCAGTACTAGCCTCATAACTAACAATCATCAATATTCGTGAAGATCCTCTTCGCGAATTTCCTCGTCCTTCTGTACACAGAAACCGCAAACCATCTCAATCCCGAGACGTAGCATAGAATACTTCACTAATTTGTAATGCCCAAATGAAACAGAGAGGCAATCGGTAGTGCATTCGTTTTCACTCGCACCATTTTCTTATCTGGTTTTTCATTGAATGAGTTGGTGCCGGAACTCAGCTTAGTAATTATATATTGTCTGTAAATATATTTTTCAATAAGTTGATTTTTCGATCAAGTTATTTCTAATTTTAACTAATTTATCTTCCATTCTGGCAAGTATAGAATGATCTTTTAGAACATAAACTTTAGACTAAGATGAAAACAAACATTAGCATTCTAGTCCCTTTAAGTATTCATGTCTAAAATCCATTGATTTCCTGTGAATTTCTCAATCTTTCTCTAGCCAAATGAACCTGACTTTTGACTGGTCTTCAGTCAACTCCAAGAAATATATTCTCCTGTTTCTGTATTTGACTTCACGGAAGAAAAGACGGCATTCCTGTTCGTCCTTTCTCCCGCTCTGTCTACTACGAGCACTTGGCTCGAGGGATGAGCTGAAAGGGCAAATCAGGAGCCTGCAGGCTCGAACTTTCTGAGGAAATTTCCCCTTCTGATGGAGACCTGGCAACCCTACCCAGCGAGTGCACCAAAGGGGGACCAAGGGCGCCGTGAGCACCACGCATGTGAGACTCTGCTCTATCAGATGCCCGACTCTCGGCTTGCTCTTTTCTGTCGTGACTTCGAGAACCCATAATATCATTCCGAACAGAGTTTTTAGATCCGCAAAGTTCACTCCGCTGCAAAGGCCGTGATGCCGAATGTTCGTTCCGAGCTCTGGAATCTACATGATCCAAGCAGTCCAGGTTTCTAGATCCATAAGGTTCACAACGATCGAGCGGTCTTGGTTCCAAAAATTCGGTCCTTTCCAGACTCCGTGGAGCGAATCGATCTGCACAATCCAGATCAACAGAACCTAAGTTCTGCTGTGGAAGATGCCTGTTCATCGGACGTTCATCAAGGTGGTCGTCTCGGTCTAACGATCGCGACCCGTAATGATCAGAATTTTGTTGTAAGTTTCTGGAGCCATAGTGGTCCTTTCGGTCAAGAGTTTTCGATCCGAAATCACTGTGGACGCTGCCGGAGCACGAGAAACTTGGAGGGGCTTGACGGAAGTCGCGGATCGGAGATGGCATCCGGCGGTCATGTAGAACAGGTGACGGAAGGTCGCTTACGTTGAATCGGTCCGGGGATCGAGTTTTTTTCTGCCCATTGATGAAATTTCTTACAATAAGATATAGCACGGAAATAAATCTGACTTGACAACGAAAATTATTTTCGAGCAAGACTCATGCGGAATTATCAGTTAGATGTTGCAAAATTAATTTTCATTTAATGTAGGAAGAAAGTGGTTATTTTCTCCCGCATGAAGAACAGGGCATGACGCTTGACACGTGAAACGTTATAATTTTTTCATTTAATCTTCAATTATGCTGAACAAGCCGACATAAACATAATAGGAGAATTTTGGTGTAAAGAAATAAGATAATATCTTAGTGAATAAAGATCTTAGTAAGGTGACTTGAATTCATTGTCATGGCATAACAATATGGCATATTCACGCACTACAAGAACTGTACCTCATTAGCAGTGAACGGTGGTAATAATTACTATCATTATTATTATCGCTGTAGAAATAATACCTAATTAATCTCATAGAAGGACATACAATTTACGACACCAAAGCCTTGACTTTCAACACAAATGGATAATGAAAAATTTCCTCAAACAAACGTTATTTACGTCACCAAAAACAAACATTTCAACGTAAGCACATCATGGAAAAATTATCTCAAACACCGCAGTACGACACTATAAAAACAGTCAGCGACAACCCACCCACCGTGTAGTGTGGGGAGCGGTCGTTGGGGTTTATCTGTCCCCGCGAGTCCCCAAGGTAGGTCGAGGCGAGACTGCAACTCGCCCCACAGCTGGGGACATGTCCATGAGACCCAGAGTTTTCCAGGGGTCTGCCGGTGACCGTGACCGGGGAAGGGGACCGCACATGGTCCGTTAAAGAGAGCACGTCCGACTTCTTGTTGCTGAGGTTGGAGGACGAGGAGCCGTCGCACGCGGCCACCAGACGGAAGTCGTGGCACATTTCGCTCCAGATGGACGCCTGCAGGCAATATATTTTATTTTATTTATTATTAATTATTATTGCAATATTGTTTTTTTTAGTTTAATGTTAGGATAGAGAACGAGGTGAACTGGTACGTCGACAACTAGAGAATACAAGATATTAGCAATAGTACATATAGGAACTAAAAAACTCAAGCGTGACTAATATACGAGCTTGAATATTAAAAAGATTAAAGTTTTGAGCCATAACTCTCATTCTTAAATCAAAAATTGTAATAACTCGCACGAATACTATAGCTATTCGAACGAATAAATAAAATTAAATAATCTTTGGCAATTCCCGACACTCACATACAATTATGTTTAAGACCGAAAAGGAATGTAAATTTTAATAATCTTTCTACGTATTTATTTGCATAATTCGCATGAATACTGCGGCAATTTTAACTGAAATGGGATAAAAAATTTCGCAATCTTTCGACCCCTGCATTGCCAAGACTCGGTCGCTTCGCAGCGACGGTTAAAACTTAAATGGAATAAAATTTTGCAATCTTTCAAAGTTTTCAAGGACAAGACTTACATGCTTGGCAATGGCGACTTTTCTTGATTTCCAGATGAACTCGCCGATGGCGACACAGAAGGCGATCATCATGCCCCCCACCAGCACGGCGAACACGCCCCCCACGCTGCTCAGCCCCAGCTCGTTGGCTTTGTTACCAGCCTTAGACTCGTCAACCTGCGGGAAACGTGTGGTTTTAGTTCATTTAAGTTGAATTAAAAAGTTTAATTCTTCCAACACAAATTTAATATCTTGCTCGTTATACATAATGGCACATGTAAAATAATTTGATCTATGTTACTATAAATAGCTCTCCTTCTTGGTTACTGTGCCATTCTCTTCTCAATTTCCTTACGCTTGGTCCCCTTTTTTTCTCATTTCTTTCTAATCCTTTTACACTTCTCTTACTCCTATCACCATAAATTTGCTCACCTTACACTTCCCCCCTTCTCTCCCCATACTCTCACCCTACACTTCCCTCCTACTCTCCCCATACTCTCACCTTACACTTCCCTCCTCCTCTCCCCCTCCTCTCACTTACTCTTCCCTCCCTCCCTCCTCTCCCCATACTCTCACCTTACACTTCCCTCCTCCTCTCCCCATCCTCTCCCCCTCCTCTCCTCCTCCTCTCCCCCTCCCCTCACCTTACACTTCCCCCCCCTCCTTCCTCTCCCCATACTCTCACCCTACACTTCCCTCCCCCCTCCTCCCCTCACCTTACACTTCCCCCCCTCCTTCCTCTCCTTCCACCAGCGCTGCTTGAGGTCGTGGAGTCTGCCGAGCTCCTGCAATCGCAGCACCGCAGCGTTCACCAGCGCCCGGTATGGAGAGCCTGGCACGTCCACAATATTGAGTCAGCTACTGATATATTACTGATATATATCAAGCTACTGATATATTACTGATGTATATCAAGCTACTGATAAATTATCTTATGGTACGGTATAGCACGGCACTGGATACGGCACTGGATAAATTATCTTATGGTACGGTATAGCACGGCATTGTTATACAGCAGAGTGAGTATATTATATCAGTATATTGTATACTAATAACATATATTCACCCATTCCCCAGCACTGCCACCCATTCCCCAGCACCGACACCTCATTCCCCAGCAGTGACGCCCCACTGACCAGGAGGCAGCGCGATGCCGTAGCTCTTGGAGTCGAGCAGGCCCCCCACTTGCGTGAGCTGGCAGTGGCGCTCGGTGATGTACTCGATGCTCGAAGACTCCATGAGGAAGGCGTACTTGCCGGCGCTCTTAACCACGCGCTCCACGCCCTCCTCGTTGCTGCTCGCGTACACCGACGGCCGCTGAGACTCCATGAACGAGAACATGCGTTGGTAGGTGCCCACTGATGACGAACTGTAAGGGTATTGCTGCCTGTAAGTCCGGTAACACGAGCGCCGAACATGAACATGCTTCGGTAGATGTCGAACCCGTTACCACACTCGCCGGTGCCACACTCGCTCGCTGCCACACCCACCCGTTGCCACACTCGCCCGTTGCCACACTCACCCGTTGCCACACTCGCCCGTTGCCACACTCACCCGTTGCCACACTCAGCCGTTGCCACACCCCCCCAAACCCACACTCGACCTTTGCCACACCACCCGCTGCCACACCCCCCCGAAACTCGATATTTTTGACAGGTTGATCTCTCGGCCTAGAAGCTGCTGGCTTAGGTCGACCAGGATTGAGGCAGGTCCATACGCGGTTCAACATGGCCGCGGTATCGAAGTTTGCTCCATGATTTACTCGAAAATATTCATGCTGAACTTTTTGTCATTTAATATTGCAGTTCTTCGGTCGATAAATGGCCGTAAGTAAAATTGCTTCTTATTGACGTAGTTAGAGGCTTGCGGGAGATGAATCTTCCACAAGGATTTATTGGATTTGCCGTGTCATTCGTTATTTTATCGTATCTTTATTACCTTGTTACATCATATGAGGTCATTGCTTAGATTCAATCGAATATATTTCACAATCCGACTCGATCAATAACTGAAATAATGTTTATAACTTATCCCCTACAAGAAATGATCACCATTCAACTAATATAATTAACTTATCCCCATAATTATCTATTATACATTTATTTATGTATATTATAATATATTATATAAGTAATATTATATTATCCACATAAGTAATTTATTTGGTAATTCGCCGACTCAGGTTAAAATTGCCACAATTTCACAAAAACAACGCACCTTTGAGCAGTTTTGCATAACATCATGATTTTTATAACCATTGTATGCGTTGCCATAAATGCTTTATAATTACTTTTTATCCTCATGCCACCCGGCAGCGCTGGAAATCCTCGAGTTCTGCCAAGAGCTGAAAACAACCGCCGCTTGACAGTCTTGACAAGCCTACGGGAAAACATGTCGTAAAAACCTTCGTCTTGGCCACGTCGTGGTCAAACTCTCCCTAGCGTGCCAATTTTTCCCTAGTTTCCCGTATTATTTTCCCCTACTTTCTCGTATTATTTTCCCCTACTTTCCCGTATTATTTTCCCCTACTTTCCCGTATTATTTTTTCCTACTTTTCTGTATTATTTTACCCTACTTTTCCGTATCATTTTCCCCTACTTCCTATAAGAAATATTCAACGGATTTTTCCCCAATGTCCCGTATAATTAATGTTCCTTGACTTTCACGTTTTATTTTGTTTTTACTTTCACGTTTTATTTCTCTCCACTTTCCGGTATCATTTTTCCTAATTCGCCATATTATTTTCCCTACTTTCCGAATCATTTTCCTCCGTATTCCCGTATTTTCCCCACTACTGTCGTCTTATTTCTTTCCATCGGATCTGCAGGTATCTTAATCCACCTCAAAAATGCTAAAAACATAACAAAAATCTTCTCGAATACCCATTATCTTTTCTAATACCGAACCTCATATCCAACATCCAATATCTGATCTAATATCCAATATCTAATCTAATATCCAGTATCTATCTAATCTAATATCTAATCTACTACCAAATATCTAATCCATTACCAAATATCTAATCTAATATCCAGTATCTGATTCAACAACCGAAGAAAATTACATCTTTTCTCCCATTCCTTCTCAATTCTACATTCTTTGAAGACATTTTTATTAATTCGTCATTTCTAAAACCTAATCAACTAACGAGGTTATTTTCTTCATTCCTATATTTTTCAATGTCTACAGGCGCTAAAATTTTATTCCCTTTCATTCCTCTGTTCATTCCTTCATTTCCTTTAACGTCATTCATTTCCTCATTTATTTATTTCTTTTTCCAGCTTTTCTGTGCCGTGTGTTCTCTAAGATGCCAGATTGTCTCCTTTCCTTTCAACTGCTCCACCGCGCAGTAATGGAGTGAAAGGGAGCAAGGGCCGCTGCTCCACCGCGCGGAAATGGAGCGGAGGGAGCACCGGGCAGCTGCTCCACCGCGCGGAAATGGAGGAGAGTGAGCAAGGGCAGCTGCTCCACTGCACGGAAATGGAGGGGAGGGAGCAAGGGCAGCTGCTCCACCGCGCGGAAATGGAGGAGAGGGAGTAAGGGCAGCTGCTCCACCGCGCGGAAATGGAGGAGAGGGAGCAAGGGCAGCTGCTCAACCGCGCGGAAATGGAGGAGATGGAGCAAGGGCAGCTGCTTCGAATCGCTTCGGAGGCTAAATTCTTTTGTGTCGTCAAAAATGATTTCTTTTTAAGGAATCTTGGCTAGACTACAATTCTCCTTTCGATGACAATCAATTGGAGTTTAAATTATGAATTTCTTTCGCTTTTCAAATTAGATTTTAATACTTCTTGCGACGCGTCGATCGCAAAAGTCACTTCGCTACATTGCATAAATTTGGAACATGTGTCACATAGTTAATGAAGATGTGTAAAATCAGTTATTTCATTCAATAAAATAAATGATAATCGGTACGAGATGAATGATTAATTCAATATACCTTTAGTCAATGAAGTGCATATTGTACTTCTAGCTATTAGCATTCCATAGGTTCTTATTCCACCCAGTACATAGTGTACTTACTCTATACGTGCATCACCTTCAAGTAAACACTTTGATATTTCGACCTCTTCAAGGCGGCGTAAGTCCATGAGATCTTTTCAAGTCCTAAAGAAGTGCCTTTGGAAGTCCTAAATTCCTCTTGAGGTCAAGCGGACTCTTAAGCCCTCATCTGAGAGCGCAGTGTCTCTGAAATACTTCGTGAGTGCCTATACTGAAATCCTTCGTGAGTGCCTATACTGAAATCCTTCGTGAGGACCTACGCATACTGAAATGTTTCGTGAGTGCCTATACTGAAATCCTTCGTGAGTGCCTATACTGAAATCCTTCGTGAGTGCGTTTACTGAAATCCTTCGTGAGTGCCTATACTGAAATCCTTCGTAAGTGCCTATACTGAAATCCTTCGCGAGGACCTATACCGAAATCCTTCGTGAGTGCCTATACTGAAATCCATCGTGAGTGCCTATACTGAAATCCTTCGTGAGTGCCTATACTGAAATCCTTCGTGAGTGCCTATACTGAAATCCATCGTGAGTGCCTATACTGAAATCCTTCGCGAGGACCTATACTGAAATTCTTCGTGAGTGCCTATACTGAAATTCTTTGTGAGTGCCTATACTGAAATCCTTCGTGAGTGCCTATACTGAAATCCTTCATGAGGTCCTATACTGAAATCCTTCGTGAGAACCTATATTGAAACCCTTCGTGAGTGCCTATACTGAAATCCTTCGTGAGGACCTATACTGAAACGTTTCGTGAGTGCATATACTGTAATCCATCGTGAGTGCTTATACTGAAATCTTTCGTGAGGACCTATACTGAAATCCTTCGTGAGGACCTATACTGAAATCCTTCGTGTGACTTATACTGAAATCCTTCGTGAGGGCCTATACAGAAATCCTTCGTGAGTGCCTATACTGAAATCCTTCTTGAAGGCCTATACTGAAATCCTTCGTGAGGACCTATACTGAAACCCTTCGTAAGTGCCTATACTGAAATCCTTCGTGAGGGCCTGTATTGAAATCCTTCGTGAGGGCCTATACTGAAATCCTTCGTGAGTGCCTATACTAAAATCCTTCGTGAGTTCCTATACTGAAATCCTTCGTGAGGGCCTGTATTTGAAATCCTTCGTGAGGGCCTATATACTGAAATCCTTCGTGAGGACCTATACTGAATTCCTTCGTGAGGGCCTATACTGAAATCCTTCGTGAGTGCCTATACTAAAATCCTTCGTGAGTTCCTATTCTGAAATCCTTCGTGAGGGCCTGTATTGAAATCCATCGTGATGGCCTATATACTGAAATCCTTCGTGAGGGCCTATACTGAAATCCTTCGCGAGGGCCTATACTGAAATAAAACTTCGTGAGAAGGATTATCAAGACAAATCAGCCAAATCATGATAAGTCTATTGATCGAAGAACGATAATAAGTGCCTCGCGTACCGTATTGCTTTGATGAACACATGAAACAAATCAGATTTTAAATTTGTAAGAGAATAAGTTTCAAAAGTTTTTTAAAAAAATAAATGCATTCATTTCAGTGATAGCAAACTAGTTGCAACATGGCATCTAAATTAGTTCCAATATGCGATTTTTGTATTAATTCAACCATGACGGAAAATCCTATAGGCGCTGAGATGCACCTAAGTTCTTTGTACACGATTTAGTACACATTTTCCGTTGTTGAAAGAATCCCCACGAACAGCTTCCTATTCAATCACATCCCTGAATCCTAATATGCACTAACCTGAAGAAATTCCACGTGGATCCGCCATAGAGGGATCCGTACTTGATCTTGGTCTGCGCCGCGAGATCCTCGGCAGACTCGAAGAAGAAATTCCACGTGGATCCGCCATAGAGGGATCCGTACTTGATCTTGGTCTGCGCCGCGAGATCCTCGGCAGACTCGATGGGAGAGACCATGCGCTCGACGGTCAGGAACGCTGCGAGGTTGGCCGTGTACGACGAGATCATGATCAGCGTGAAGAACCACCACAGCCCTGCGATGAGCCGCGTGCTGGCTGCCCTGGTGCCGCGAACATTGATGTTTCATAGTTAAATATTGATTAATTAGACAATAATATTATAAATTTAAGCTATAATAATGTCATACGCGTAAGCATGGAACTTTTCGACGAACAACCACAGCCTGCGATGAAGCGCCTGCTGACAGCTCTGATGTAATGAATATTGATGTTTTAAAGTTCAATACTGATTAATTATAAGAAAATTAAGCTAAAGTAGGGCGGTAATAATGCACTATGCATAAGTTTAGTTATTCTTTAGATTGATTATGATTATTAAAGCACCAAAGCACCAATGAAATATTTAGCACTTTTGCATCGACTCCTGCGGTGCCACTGGTTTAGACAAAGAAGGTTGGATAATCTTTGAGTTCTGCCGAATATCTCACGCCTCGCGCAGTGCATCGTAGAACTGGGCGTTCAAATTTATGCCTTTTGCGCAGCTAAATCGAAATTATTCAATTATAAGTAAGATGCGGTTAAAAATGCACATATTTTACAGCTTATGATTGAGGAATTAGAATATTTTACAGCTGAAAATTGTATTTCACATGTATGATTCAAAACAATTTTGATCTTTCAAATGGAAAGATCAAAAACAAACAGTAATTTCTACTTGATTTTGGTTTTTATTTTAAACTTGAGGCTTATGATCACTAATGAATACATAAATATCTTTCTCCGTTAAAAACGTTCGATACTAATAAAATGAAATAGTTAAGTTTAATCATTTAATTATCTCACTTGGGCATCTGTTCAGTGCTCTGCTGCAGAAGGCTGCCCAGGGTGAACCACAACGAGTTGCTCAGACTGAACTGATTGTTCTCGGGGGATCGGTCCACGAACTCGTACGGCGTCAGCCTGATGTCAAGAACAGAGAGACTTTACAAAATAATCATCAAATTACATAAAGTGCATTAACACTTCAGCAAATAATGATCAGTTCTGTGTTTCATCTCCATCATACTCGCACAGACTAACCAAATAAACGTGTAATTACATAAAACCTTAGGAATTCTGCTAAATATTATCAACTCTTTATTTACCATGAGGCATATCACCAAAAACAGGTGCAGCACCTGCACTTGATTATAAATATAATTCAATATAATAAATTAATGTATTGTAAATAAATATCAAACTAAACTGATCAAATATTAATATTTGATGTTATTATTGAGTATTAATAGTCCTATTTCTTCAGTGCCAACACTTTTATTCTAATTAAGAAGCGACCTGCCAAGGAAGAAGAGCAGGACGGACACGGCGAGGTATGACGTGACGATGTAGAGCCACACGTCAATGGAGAGCGGCGACAAGAAACTGAATAATTTGGGGGGCTTCTTGCTGGCCTTCCAGTACAGGATGCTGATGCCTGCACATCACAGTCAGGGCATCATGATCATTGCATCACAGTCCTTAATTGCACTCACTCATTACGCTATGTTGCGCAGTGTGATGCGTTTGCATGATCATACGTATTGTGCTATGCTGGGCACTGTGATGCCTGTGCATGATCATACGTATTGTGCTATGCTGCGTACTGTGATGCCTGTGCATGATCATACGTATTGTGCTATGCTGCTTATTATGGTGAAAACACACCACAGTCATTATATATACACTACATGTCATTATGATGTTGACACACAACTGACATCACACTACACTCCATATTTTGACACCACTGCCATCACATTTCACTAAATCAAGCAACATGTTTCCCATAATAGTGATTTTTTGCCATGATATGAGCTTCGGAAAGCAAGGACATCGTACAATAGCTACGGTATCTCATCCGAGCGATGGTAGGTGAAAAAATAAAAAGCTCACGATTTATCAATCAAAAAGTTACCTATAGATATAAAAAATGGGATATTAAGATGAAATTAAAATCTTTGTTCAGAGTTCGAACAAGTTATTTTGATTAGTGACTAATTATCTCCATTCCTCATTAGTAATAACAATAATTTTGATAATTGTTCGACGTACTGCCTGAAACTTAGAATCAAATGACTGCCAAAAATCAAAAACATGCTACAAAACATGCAAAGTTCGTCATCTAATACTAGTTCGTATTTAATTAGTTAATTTTATGCATATATATTGTGAGAACTTATTAAAAATATTAATATTATCTCGAGCGTAAGAAGTATGAAGAACTGACCGAGGTTCATCCAGGGTGTGGTGAAGTCGACGGCCTGCTCCCTGTCGTAGGTGATGGTCAGGTCACCTATGGCGAGGTCAGCCCGCTGGAGGGCAAGGGGTGGGGCAATACATTACAATACATGAAAACAATTAATAAATAGTCGGCTCATAATCAGCATATATGCAGAAAATGATCAAATGGTCTCGTTATAATCAATATTTATGCTAAAAATTATCAACTGGTCACGTTATGATCGCATTTATTTATTCAGGGAGCAGGTTGAAGATGGGGAGTATGGGGCTGCGTGAGTTTAGTTTTGTAAACTATCATTAAATAGTAGCGTAGTGATCATTTTTTGTAGCAAAATATGTATAGACCAGCAAAGATCAAGTATTAAAGTTAATAAGTCTAAATTGTTAGGCTTGTGGTCATATCTCATTAAACATGACTTATTTCTGTAACAAAGAATATAATTCGAGGTTTGTTTGGATGCATACATATGGTGAAATAAATTTTGACATGTAAAAAATAAAGAATCTTTGTCAACAAAAAAATTTATTAAATGCTATGCAATAATGTACAATTGTTAAAATAAACAATATCATCAATTTGCAAGAAAGTCGCAAGCCTCAAAGAATGTACTCTTGTACATGATTACAAAAAACAACAAAAATCGATTTGAAGTAAATGATTTAAATACAATCGAAGAAAATTTAGAATATAAATTAAATAAAATTTATAATAATAAAGTAAATGATTTAAATATGATTGAAGAAAATTAGAAAAAAAATAATAATAAAGTCAAAATACGATGACAGCGGCGCAGCTAACCTGCTCGAGCAGCTCCCCGACCAGACCGGTCCAGCGCTGCTGCTCCGCATTGTACTTGCCGTGCTGGCCGTCCGGGGCGATCTCGATGGTGAAGTTGAAGCCCAACATGGCGGCGATCTCCGTTATGAGGTCCACGCAGAAGCCCTCATAGCGGTGGTTGCCAACTAGTGTTTCTGCTGACTCCCGGAACATGGTGTAGGGGGAGGCCTGGGGGACAAGGTGTAGGGGGAGGCCTGGGGGAGTGTATGAAGGGGGGAGACCTGGGGGACAAGTTGTAGGGGGAGGCCTGGGGGTGTAGCGGGGGTATGGTGTAGGGGGAGGCCTGCGGGATAAGGTGTAGGGAGAGGCCTGGAGGAGTGTAGCGGGGTTATGGTGTAGGGTGAGGCCTGGGGGAGTAGCAGGGTATGGTGTAGAGGGAAACCTGGGGTGTAGCGGGGGTATGGTGTAGGGGGAGGCCCGGGCGTGTAGTGGGTGTATGGTGTAGGGGGAGGCTTGTAGATGTAGCGGGGGTAGGCCAGGGGGAGGCCAGGGGGAGGCCAGGGGGTAGTTGGAGAGGTATGGTGCAAGGGGAAAACTTGGGAAGTAGGGGAGGACAAGGTGTAAGGGGAGGCCTCGGGGACATGGTGTAGGGGAGACCAATAACATTAGTGTAACAGGTTCCTCAGCTTCTTGGTGTTGGGTACCTATAGCGGAGAAGAGCATCACGGTCCATGTATCACCATCGCGTCTTACCATCACCATCACTATGCGCAGGGTTTTGTTGTGCAGCGTCTCACCATCCCTCGTCTCACCATCCCTCGTCTCACCATCCCTTGTCTCACCATCCCTCGTCTCACCATCCCTCGTCTCACCATCCCTCGTCTCACCATCCCTCGTCTCACCGTCCCTCGTCTCACCATCCCTCGTCTCACCATCCCTCGTCTCACCATCACCGTCACTATGCGCAGGGTTTTGTTGTGCAGCGTCTGCGCGGACGTGCGACTGCCGCCGCCTCCACTCAGCGAAAAGTTGACGCCGTTCGCCCAGTCCCATCTGACAAGGGATGACAAGCGTGACAAGGGGCGTCAAGCGTGACAAGGGTGTGACAAGAGGCGTCAAGTTTGGCAAAGGCATCAAAGGTGATGTGGGACAACAGGACGAAAGAAATGTGATAACAGGAGTCTTGGGTGTCAAGTGTGACAAGAGGCGTCAAGAAGAGTCAAGGGTGACTGAGGCGTGACAAGAGGCCGTCACGCTTCAAGTGAATACGAAGTAAACAGGTGAATGTTTACAGCCGATCGAGATATTGCGGCGCATTAGACATTTGTAATTACTTTCGACATGGAATAACATATCAGGAATACATATCTTTTTCTCTTTCTTTTTACTTTTCAATGCTATGTATACAAAATATTAGATCTTATGCCTTCCCTGCATAGATTATATAGAATATATTATAATAATTTATAATAATATATTAATTATTATTCTACCAGTAAATTATTGTAATTCTATCATTTCTAGAAGGTAGAAAACATTTCACACTTTCGTACCTTTCTCACCCTAACTCAGAATATAACTTATCTTATACATTGTATAATTATACATAATTATACATTGTAATTATGTTACATTACGTAATTTTAAACTTTTAATTATTATTATAGTAATATTTAATAATTCT
This sequence comes from Hyalella azteca, assembly GCF_000764305.2. NCBI lineage: Eukaryota > Metazoa > Arthropoda > Malacostraca > Amphipoda > Hyalellidae > Hyalella > Hyalella azteca. The sequence continues at coordinate 16,832 of NW_025941478.1, forward strand.
CACCGTCCGACGGCCTCGAGGCCCGTTACTGTCAACTCTAGGACGTCTAGACTGACGTCCCGTCTGAACCCGTCTGCGTCGAACTTGATGTGGCCCGAGAACCCGTCCAGCTGAACCTGGTGAACCAGATATGTTCTTTGCAGGTACCGCAGGTTCAGAGAACCCGTACAGCTGAACCTGGTGAACCAGATATGTTCTTTGCAGGTACCGCAGGCTCAGAGAACCAGGTTAGTAGCTGAACCTGGTGAACTAGATGTTCTTTGCAGGTACCGCAGGTTCAGAGAACCCGTACAGCTGAACCTGGTGAACCAGATATGTTCTTTGCAGGTACAGCAGGTTCAGAGAACCAGGTTAATAGCTGAACCTGGGGAATCAGATATGTTCTTTGCAGGTACAACAGGTTCAGAGAACCAGGTTAGTAGCTGAACCTGGTGAACCAGATGTGTTCTTTGCAGGTACAGCAGGTTCAGAGAACCAAGTTAGTAACTGAACCTGGTGAACCAGATATGTTCTTTGCAGGTACCGCAGGTTCAGAGAAGCAGCACAGTTGAAAATTTAACTGGGTTTTGCAGCCTGGTTATGAGTAAAGCTCTGCTCATTGATAAGCGTTGATTTGAGCTAAGATAATTGACATCAGCCAATTAATTAAGCTTTGCCAATGTAATATCAGGCATTTAATTGAGCGCTGCCAGTCATTTGACTGCAGTCAGTCGAGTGGAACAGTCACGCCGATTAGCGGCCGAGTGAATGGATAGATTCAGTAGTCGCCAACATCGTTAATATATTACCAAGGAACAATATTGAACATCATAATGGAAAAATGCAGCTAAAATTGTCAACAATATGAGTATCAATAACCCAACATTGCTGGGGGTGTGAAAAATCTCACATATAATTAACAAATAAAAGAATAAGTAATTATTCCAAGAGGAATAATTTCTTAAAATTTTTCTCAAAAAAAAATTATAGCTTTAAATTTTTCACCAGCAAAAAAAGCAGAAACGGAATTTGCAGTTTTATGGCAATCAATTATATAATTATCATCCATCCTCGTCAGCCATTGTCCAACATCGTTCATTTTCTCCATCGTCGGTCATTATTGTTCATCGTCTTATACTGTATCCTTGCCTATCTTATTTGTTAATTGTCCTTCATCGTTCATCATTAAACATCATCGGTCATCATAGTCCACCATCTTTCATCATTGTTTGCCATCTTTCATCATTGTCCACCATTTTTCATCATTGTCCACCATCTTTCATCATTGTCCGCCATCTTTCATCATAGTCCACCATCTTTCATCATGGTCCACCATCTTTCATCATGGTCCACCATCTTTCATCATGGTCCACCATCTTTCATCATAGTCCACCATCTTTCATCATTGTCCACCATCTTTCATCAGAGTCCACCATTTTTCAACATGGTACACTCTCTTTGATCATGGTCCACCATCTTTCATCATTGTCCACCATTTTTCATCATGGTCCACCATCTTTCATCAGAGTCCACCATCTTTCATCATTGTCCACCATATTCCATATTTCCACCATTGGTCATCACCGTCCATCATCCCCCCATCATCCCATGATGATGGTGGGACTCAACGCCTAAATGCAGAGATGCAAATGACCCAGTCTTCCTCAGCGCCCTTACCACCCAAATATTAACCAGGTGCAGCCCCTTAAGAAATAAGGAGAGGAACCTAAATAAAAAAGGCGCAGAACCGAAAAATATTAGGCGTCCAACTCCTGAAAATTAGCCTGGTAAACTAGATGAAAAAGGCGCACCCACTGAAAATATTAGGCGCTAAATCCAAACATAAATAAAATAAGCGAAAAATGTTGGCGGAACACTCAAAGAAATAAGGCAAATACATAAATAAATTAGCGTCAGCAGAACCTTATATAATTGAGAGGCGAACGGCCTAAGGAGGCTTAAATAGAATTAAAAATTGGAAAATTGGTGGCAATTATTGTAAAAAACTTATTAACTTGAAACTATTTATGTAAAATGAGTAGGAAATGTAAGGGAAATTTGGTGGGCATTGTGAGTGTAAAATGGGTGGGCAGTGTGAGGATAAAATGGTTGGGATTGTGATGTAAAATGGGTGGGCAGTGTGAGGGTAAAATGGTTGGGATTGTGATGTAAAATGGGTGGGCAGTGTGAGGGTAAAATGGTTGGGATTGTGATGTAAAATGGGTGGGCAGTGTGAGGGTAAAATGGTTGGGATTGTGATGTAAAATGGGTGGGCAGTGTGAGGGTAAAATGGTGGGCATTGTGATGTAAAATGGGTGGGCAGTGTGAAGGTAAAATGGTGGGCAGTGTGAAGGTAAAATGGTGGGCAGTGTGAAGGTAAAATGGTGGGCATTGTGATGTAAAATGGGTGGGCAGTGTGATGTAAAATGGGTGGGCAGTGTGAAGGTAAAATGGTTTGGCATTATGAGGGTAAAATGGGTGGAAATTGTGAGAATAAAATGGGTGGACATTGTGAGGGTAAAATGGGTTGGAACTGTGAAGCTAAAATTAGTCTGCTATATGAAGGCAAAATAGGTAAAAATAATGGGTATAAAATATGTATGAATTATAAAAATTAAAAAAATGAACAAAAATAAAATGTGTAGGGAGTACGAGTGTAAGTTGCTTACGAATTATGAGGGTAAAATGGTAGGAATTGTGAGTATAAATTAAGTAGGAAGTATAATTATTGTAAAATTTTTCAAAATTGTGAGTGGAAAGTAGGCAGAAATTAGGTAGGAACTAGGATTGTCAAATAGATGGGCATGTTAAGTATAAAGCGAGTTGGACGTATGGGTATGAAATGGTAGTTTTTATGGGGTAAAATAGGTAGGAAATACAAGTGTAATTAGGTAAGAATTATATTTCTAAAGTAGCTAGGAATCATGAGTGTGAATAGGTAAGAACCATACTTTTAAAGTAGGTAGGAATTATGAGTGTGAATAAGTAAGAACTATACTCCTAAAGTAGGTAGGAACTATGAGTATGAATAAGCAAGAACTATACTTTTAAAGTAGGCAAGAATTATGAGTGTAAATAGGTAAGAACTATACTTTTAAAGCATGTAGGAATTATGAGTGTGAAAGAATTCATTATTTCCAAGCGCGGGCGGCGCAGCTGTGGACGCGGCATCCAATTTTGCAAATGCTTTCCTGGGCAGAAATTGCGGGCCTGATGAGACGCTAGACGAGGAACCGGGTCGTGTAGGCGAGGTGTAGGTGACGTGTAGGTGAGGTGACGTGTAGGTGAGGTGTAGGTGGCGTGTAGGTGAGGTGACGTGTAGGTGACGTGCAGGTGAGGTGACGTGTAGGTGAGATGACGTGTAGGTGAGATGACGTGTAGGTGACGTGTAGGTGAGGTGACGTGTAGGTGAGGTGACGTTTCCCAACGTTTCCCCAGGATGTGACGATTCCCCACGTCACGTCCTCGTCTCCCCCACTCACCCACTTCATGTAGTTGACGAGGGAGTTGCCGTGGCCCCACGTCACGTCCTCGTCGCAACGCAGACGTGTCACGTTGACGTGGCTGGAGCGGTCCAGGTTCTCCAGGGCCTTGGCGAACAGCTGCACTGCGTCGTAGATCAGGGCCACCTCAGTCTACCGGGTAGATTATGGGTAGATTAATGGTAGCTGATGGTAGCTGTACTGTATGGTAGATCAGGGCCACCTCAGTCTACCGGGTAGATTAAGTGTAGATTAATGGTAGCTGCACTGCATGGTAGATAAGCGACAGCTCAGTCTACCGGATAGATTATGGATAGATTAATAGTAGCCGCACTGCATGGTAGACAACCGCCACCTCAGTCTACCGGGTAGATTATGAATAGATTAGTGGCAGCTGCACTGCATGGTAGATAAGCGACAGCTCAGTCTACCGGATAGATCATGGATAGATTAATAGTAGCTGCACTGCATGGTAGACAAGTGCCACATCTGTTTACCGGGAGATTATTGGTAGCTGCACTGCATGGTAAACAACCGCCACCTCAGTCTACCGGGTAGATTATGAATAGATTAGTGGCAGCTGCACTGCATGGTAGATAAGCGTCATCTCAGTCTACCGGGTTGATGGAGCTTGCACCTTTATAGTTAGATTAATACATTGACAGAATTTAGATGCTGGCCGGACTCAGTAGCAGGTGCCGCCCAGGACTCGGGGAGCGCGTAAATCAGCCGCTCATGTCCGCTTCGGTCGGGCTTGCAGTACAGCCTCTAAGCAGCTAAAAAGTTCGGTGTGACTCGGCTCGGCCAATCGTTGTCATACTCACAGGACATTATTAAGTCGAAAAGTATATTCTGACCAGAAAGTGATTTTGCTTGGGTGGCCAAGCAGACCCAGAATAAATCTAAGCCGAGTTCAGCGCCTCCTGTGCAGAAGCTGAGGCGTCACCCTATTTTTGTTAGGTTGATAGAAGAAACACGACGTAGATCAGCATAACCTACGTCTAAATCACTATAGGTAGGTAGGTTATAGGTAGGTATAGGTATAGGTAAATCACTATAGGTAGATCAATAATATTCTAGTCATAGTAGTTGTGAAAAAAGTTTTGCTAATGGATGGCTAAGGTTGAGAAATGTTGCAATGAATGTTGAGAGGTTTACACTGAGAATAATGTAGGAGGTTTTTAGCAAAATGCGATAAACTTTTTACTCTTGTTTTGGTCATCCTGACCTAACTTGGCCAAGCAAAAAATGTATCAGTGCTGCGTGCGGAAAATGAGGCACAATTTGATGAATATGGCACGTTCATTTTTCTGCTTTCAATGCATGTTCAAAACTGCCAATTTGAAATTTCCATCGAAAAAATGCTGGAAAATAACTATGAAGAATCAACCTTAAAACACTTGTATTTGATTTTCGGTTTTGAAACCTTATAAGAATCAAGTCTTGAAAGTTAGGCCATCGAATTGTTTTCAAAATATCGGCATAACTTCCCTTACCCCCTTCCACCCTGATGGCATGTCTACCAATATCCATCATGGAGATCGGTCTTGAGCTATCCGATATCCATCACTCGCCTAAGCCATGCATCCAATTTAACCGTTGAAATATCTTCAAAGTTTCCCTGTGAAAAAAATCAAAATTTTCACGGTTTGTTTTGCTAAGAAAGTCGCCAGCGAACCATTTTTAAAATGCTGTTAAAAGTTGTGTAAGTTGTGTCACTTATGTCGAACTTAAACGAAAGCTTTTTGCAGCTTACTTTCTCTTGAGATTTTGAAGTGATTAGTGGAATTATACTCAGAAATAAATAAGTCACCCTGTTCAAATAGCAACAAAATAATCATCTATATATTAACAAATACATGCTGAACCCGTTACAAAACTACCGGATTTTCTGAACTTTGAGATTAATTCTAAAGTATTTTCATGGTTCTCAATTCTCGTGTTGTATCATTTATACGAGCATCATGTACATATTTCCACCAAAATTTCAGTATTCGATGCTTCCTGGAACTTGAAAATGAATGCTGTCATATTAAATTAAACTGTTGTCGTTAATGAATTAAAATTACTTCCTTAAACCTGCATTTTGAGCAAGCAACGTTATTATTGATTTTTTCAATAAGCCGAACAAAATTTCTTGCTGGTGTTGGGAGATCGATAAGCAGGTTACCAAAAGACATTTTACTGGAACACGAAGTTTCGAATATTCAATATTCATTCTGAACAGATGGAGAGTCTTACAGCACTCGAAATTTAGAAATGACATAAGTGTATACAAAATGTTTCGTAGATACGGTTTGAAATCAAAACTTGAAATTATTCCGATAGAAAATTCAACTTCCTGAAAAATATATACGGTGGTTTGCTTGATGATGGAAGCCTCTGCTATATCGTCTGTCTCGTAGTATCGGGGCACCACGGATAACGAAACAATTAAACTTCTGATCTACTACAAAAATACGAAAATTAAAAACCTTGTCGTGAATAATAATTCATGTAAAAAATCTGGATTACTTCAAGAAACTAACGCGGTTTATAAATTCTCATGTAATAAAAAAGGTTGTAGACTTAGCACGACCCTAGGCCGACGACTCACATGCCACCTTCAATCTAGAGGACCTAAGAACCACAGTTCGTCGTTTTATTCAAAATGTCGGTTGAGTTGATCTTTAATTAATTAGCATACGTCAGCTTTATTATGCATTAATTGATCCGGGATCCTAAAATTGCAAGAACTACTTATTATTTTGTGTTTAATATGAGTATGAAAAAATAATTTCACCATCCCTCTCATCTCACCATCCCTCATTAATTAATTACATTTAATTAATGAGGGATGGAGGAATTATTTACGATATTTAATAGCAGAACGTATATAAGTAATAATGTCACTCGTTTGCTTGAATCGCAAATTCACTAAACATATAGAAGCAAAGAAAATTCCACAAAAATTCATAGTATCTTTAAAGAAACGTTTCGGAGTCCAGCTCCATCGTCAGTTCGAAAATTACATGATGTCCAGCTCTTACAGATAAAACAGTAATTAGTACAGTCAAGATTACAACAAAAAACCTAAGATTACAACCTACCTATTTACAATTTCAAGCGGGTAAGAGCTAAAAGCTAATTCAAACTAGGCCTCTGTTTAAAAATATACAATGATTCTAAAATGCGCAAATCAGAAACACCGGACCTGGAAGCTAAAACTTTAAAGTCACTCAGAAACTGGAACATCGCACTGCTCGGCATGAGCCCGCACAGCCGAATGAGGAGGGCGCGACAGTAAGTTACCAGTTCTACAACTCCTGTCCCTATGTTCTGCGACCCTAGAATAAAGATTGCGAGACGTCTTTATTCTAGGGTCGCAGAACATAGGGGCAGGAGTTGTAGAACTGGTAACTTACTGTCGCGCCCACCTCATTCGGCTGTGCGGGCTTACGCCGAGCAGTGCGATGTTCCAGTTTCTGACAGTGACTTCAAAGTTTTAGCTTCCAGTTCCGGTGTTTCTGATTTGCGCATTTTAGAATCATTGTATATTTTTAAACAGAGGCCTAGTTTGAATTAGCTTTTCGCTCTTACCCGCTTGAAATTGTAAATAGGTAGGTTTTACAGCTTAGGTTTTTTGTTGTAATCTTGACTGTACTAATTATTGATTTATCTGTGTTCTAGAATTTTCGAACTGACGATGGAGCTGGACTCCGAAACGTTTTCTTTAAAGATACTATGAATTTTTGTGGAGTTTTCTTTGCTTTTAAGTTTTTAGTTAATAGCAGAAGTTTAATGGAAAAAGTATTAACTGTATTCGGCATGATGGGGTTTGGGATGACAGGGGTGGTGAGATTCTGGGTGATGGGGTTCGTGATGAAGGGGTTTAGGATGACAGTATTCTCAAATTTTATGTATAATCTATCCCTTGCAACGCCGGACTAACCTACTGATATTCTATAAATTATGAAGCCGAAATGTTTAGGCTTTTCCTATGGTTAATTGAGTTCCGGCAATATGAACTTCGAAACGATTAAGTTAGACAAAAAAATTATTAGCTAAGAATCAGATTAAAATCAATATGTTACTCACTGGATAAAATGGTAAGCATTAATATTAAATCAAAAGAACTTACCGATAATAATGTCAAGTCTAAGTCAGGTTCCTTTGATGACGTCACTTGGGGCAGCTCAGTGCTGGTCGAGGGGTCGGGGGGTGTGGATGTGCCGGGGGGCTCTTCCAACCCAGCCTACAGTTGCAAAAAGGTGGAATCTCTTACGAATTAAATTTATGTATTTTCTCAACAAAATTAAATTATTCTATACAAAAAATTAAATTATTCTCTACGTTATGTCTAAGAAGAACAACCGTAGATTTGCAGTGTTAAACGCTAATTAACAACGACGAGCGATATCGTGTAATTTTCTGATGCTATACGGCGGTCTGAAGACCAAAAATACGGTGGTCTGAAGACCAAACATACGGTGGTCTTAAGACCAAATATACGGTGGTTTCAAGACCAAATTTGCGGTGGTCTGAAGACAGAAGACCAATCATACGGTGGTCTCAACACCAAACATACGATGGTCTCAAGACCAAACATACGATGGTCTCAAGACCAAACATACGGTGGTCTAAAGACCAAATATACGATGGTCTCAAGACCAAACATACGATGGTCTCAAGACCAAACATAAGGTGGGGTGAAGACCAAACGTAAGGTTGTCTGAAGACCAAACATACGATGGTCTTAAGACCAAATGTACGGTGCTTAAGACCAAACATACGGCGGTCTTAAGACAGCCCCATGCAACTCACCCTGGTGTTGTAAAGGTCTGACGGCAGATGGTCTGGAAAGCCGGCCAGCAGACCAGGCGGAGGCTTCTCAGTGGTCTGCAGGCTTGTGGGCTGCAGAATGGCGGAATAAATAAGCGTTAGGCTGTACCACGCAGTGTACCACTCAACGAAATCAACGGGGCATAATGTCTCATATAGTGACTCACTCTCTCGCCCGTGAGCAGAGAGCGCACGTAGCACTGATATGCCCTGTTGCACGGCCAAACTGTGTCAGGATTACAGGGGCAAAAAACGCTTAGACATTTGAACAAAGTCTCCCCCATTTCTCTGGGTGTGATCTTCAATAAAAGATCCTACATATTCAATTGTATTAATTATATTAAATAATAATATGTTTTTGAATCAATAAATATGCACAAATTCAAATAAAAATAGCGACACTAATCTTGTTTACTTACTTTAACACCAAAACTTTAAAACTTGATTTAAAAAATATACGATAAAAACATTAAATATATGTATAAATATAGCAGATATTTTTTAACATATAAAACATGTAATACCTGAACATCAGACTTTTGAAACTTGATTTAAAAGATATAAGATATAAAATATATATAAAATATATATAAATATAAAAGATATTTATTAAAGATATAAAACATGTAAAAATTAAGGCACCTGTTGGGGCATCCAGCTGTGCACCAGCTCCCGCAGCGGGGGGTGGGCGGGGTCAATGAGGCGCAGCGATGTGATGTTCGTGCCGCCATATTTGAAGTCCTCCAAGTCCACCGTGTGTAGGTCCTGCAACATGTTCATGTCCATGTTCATGTCCAGCATGTTCATGTTCAGCATGTTCATGTCCAGCATGTTCATGTTCAACATGTTCATGTCCAACATGTTCATGTCCAACATGTTCATGTCCAACATGTTCATGTCCAACATGTTCATGTCCAACATGTTCATGTCCAACATGTTCATGTCCAGCATGTTCATGTCCAACATGTTCATGTCCAGCATGTTCATGTCCAACATGTTCATGTCCAGCATGTTCATGTCAATATGTTCATGTCCAACATGTTTATGTACCACATGTTCATGTTTAACATGTTTATGTATCACATGTTCATGTCCAACATGTTCATGTCCAACATGTTCATGTCCAACATGTTCATGTTCGTCATCTTCAACATGACTTGCGCAACATGACTGTTAGTGATAAACTTCCTATAACATATCCTGACGACCGACATGTTCATCCTGTCATGTTTAACCTGATTTGTGTGCATGTTGCAGTCACCGACACACCATCTTGGCCTATATGATCGTATAGGGTCATTTGGTCACTTATATTCTTCAATTAAAATCACCTTATTGAACAATCCATCCACTATAGCATATACAATCCACGTGCTGGCCAAACTGATATTTAATGGGAGAAGAGGACTGTATAATGTATAGTTTCGAGTATCAGGTTTTGGGTTTTAGGCTTTCCTGCGCTCGGTCTTCACACCGCACAATATCCTAGCAAATTCCACCATCCGCATTCTGACTTCTATAAATTTAGAGAAAATAATGCTCTTTTTATGTAAATTGACTATGTATTTTTTTTAATTTGATTTTTATGTTTTTAACACGTTAATTTCGCCAAAACGCACATTATTTTGGCTCAGAATTTAGAGATTATGTATTTTTAATTTTGGTTTTAATATTTTTAATAAAAAAATTTTCGTAAAGTTTAAACTAAAAAGGCGACTAACAACTTCAAAATAATTTATGAATTTGAAGTAAAATAATACGCAAGATAATAAAATACGAGCTTTCTCCTATCAATTTTGTAGGGCAGAGCCGTTTGTATGTAGTGAAGCATGTTCATTTGTGCATCCCGTCATGTTAAACCCGACCTTTGCGCATGTTCTTAATCAAAAACGTATCCATGTGCAGAAAGATATTAAACCGATCATATTTAACCCGCGTGCACTTTAATTATAGGTCAATAGCCCGTGTATGGCCATGAGCATATTTAGTCCTTCCATACGCATGCATGTTATTAGTTCTACAACATATTTAACATATCACACAAGGGTGGTGTTACCCACCAGTGTGGTGTTACCCACCAGTGTGGTGATGAAGTAGTGATGATATGACGTCATAAGGCCGATCTGTTGGCTCTGTTTCATCACACTCTGCAGTTTGCTGAGCCGCACGTCAAGCAGCAGGTGCGTCGACCCAGACTTTTTAATATCTTTTAAAAGTGGTCTGCAATTTAAAAAACTAATTATTATTAAAAAATATCATTAATATTCTTCCAAGGATAAAATTTACCTGCCTTTCTAACGTTTGAGGGTATAATCAATTGAAAAATCCTAGTTTATTTACATATAAAAGAAAAAATTAAAAGAAGTTTATATGCAATTTAAAAAAAAGAGGAACTATTAAAATAATTGGAAATTATTTATTTGAAAAAGGGAAAGTAAATAATTTTGAAATGAGTAATGAAAATTATCAGAAAATTTAAATGAACCATTATTTTGAAAACTCAAATTGCATATTATTTGAAAATGTAAACAAAAATCAATTGACAGTTTAAATGTGTGCAGGATTAACCTGAAATCGAGGGTGTGAGGGAGCTGCCTGAGGGTAATCCTGAAGTGAGGGTCCTTGAGGACGTCCTGTACCCTCACCAGCCCGTCCATCGTCTCGTAGATGAGGGTGAACTTCGTCCAGCCCTGGGCACGTAGCACGTCTACGTACGCCTGCGTTACACACGTGGGCACGTTAACCGTTATGAACCACGTGATCCTTAAAGTGAATCTACACGCGTGCTTTCATCAGGCACGTGGGGCTACGTGAACCATTTAGGCACGTGGTCCTAATTAAGGACGTCTGCTTCATTAATTAACACGTGGGTAATTCAACTATAAACAGAGCTGGTAAGCGCTACTTTGAAATGTAGCGGCCGTTACCGCTACCGCTACATTTGCTCAAATGTAGCGCCTCTACCGCTACATGTAGCACGCTACTGCCCACCTCTGACTATAAGTAACGTGATCGTTATAAGAGGTATCGATCACCCGTTATCCGTGACAGTGTCGCGGGGTGCGGGTAGAGGTTCACGCTGCACGGGTCGCGGGTGAGGCGGTACTGCCAGCACTCACCCGTGACAGTGTCGCGGGGTGCGGGTACAGGTTCACGCTGTACGGGTCACGGGTGAGCCGGTAATGCCAGCACTCACCCGTGACAGAGTCGCGGGGTGCGGGTAGAGGTTCACGCTGTACGGGTCACGGGTGAGGCGGTACAGGCAGCACTCACCCGTGACAGTGTATACTAGCAGCACTCACCCGTGACAGGGTCGCGGGGTGCGGGTAGAGGTTCACGCTATAAGGGTCACGGGTGAGCCGGTACTGCCAGCGGGTCTCGATGTGGGGCACCTCCATCGCATCACAGATCGCCTGTACGTGCGCCGCGCTCACGTCCGATGACGGCCCGAAGATGGCGGCCACGCCCCCCTCCAGGATGGAGCAGGCTGCCCCCCGACACCCCCATTAACATCATCGTTATCAGGTAATGATTTAATTAATTATATGTTATTAAAAGTATCGCGTTTGAATATTTAAGTCTAATATTTATTAATGTTGATATTTGGTAAACTTGAATTAATAATATATTTATTGATTTTAAAATATATTTTACCTTAAAAGTTGTAATCAAACGAAAAGATCGCTACGTTCAATGCCTTTTTACGTAAAATCACAAGACAATATCTATCATACTTTACATCAGACGTCATTATTGCCTGATAATAAAAAATGACATGTAAATATTCAAGAAGTATTGCACATGCTTGCATTATATTGACTACACTAACTTTATCGTCACGAAAATAACTTTTTCTAACAAACACTAACTGAAAAGTAGAGTATAAAAGAACTTTTCTACACTAACTTTTTCGTAAAAAGAAATGCCTAAACTAGTGCACCTTTTCTGGCGGCGATGAACGAGTCGCCAGGCGGCAGAATTTCCACCCTGGCCGACAGGTTGCCTCCTGATGCTGCCGGCCGACCGCCGTTCACCGCCGATATGGCGGCCCTGAACGCTGCCTCCTCCATCTTCGATCGGTCGAATAATCCGCCTGCGTGAATAAATATTTGGACACTGGAGTAGAAAAATTCACTTAAATGATTTTTAAACAAGCAATTACACATTCGGTAATTATATAGCGTCTACATTCCTCTGACGACACAGAAACAAACTGCAAAAAGAGAACGTGGTAGATTTTGAGACGCGGCAACCGCCAGCATCATTCAATAGTTTAAATCTTTAAATAATAAATAACATGTTTGAATTATAATAACAGCTACAAATGCACAGTACTCTCGGACGCCACACTGCCCTCGCGCCGTCGACCCTCGGAAGCCGAGCTGTTTGTTTTTTTTGCCATTTGGAAGCAATTAGAGTCAAATGCCACGTCCATTTTTTTCAGTTTGCATTAACGCTCTTGAATTCAGAAGGAGAGGGGGGGGCATGATCACCAGTGGGGGGCGACGAGAACCTAACCTAGATAATATAGGCGACCTAGAATGAACAACCATAAGGGAAATGTGAGCACGATAATAAATAAGATTATTTATGTCTATATTATTATAATATAATATTTATATAATAAGAATATTCAATATAATGTTTATACTATAATATTATATTATTTGCATCCAATGGAACAGATTACCCATCAAAACGACGACCACGTACGAGGCAGATTTGCACAAACATTCGAACAAGAGGGTTTGTAGAGACTAGGTCTAGTGTGACACTAGCGCCTGAGTTAGTGACCCATAGAAACTTAAAATCGTGGTAGAGTATGAAGAGACCTTGTATTCTACCAGTATATTGCAATGAAATGTTGAGTCAGACATAAGGTTCAGTCATGTATATAATCATTGGATTATTCTTGATAATAATCCTATATGGTCACCTCTGACTTCAGCTATATATGGTGTCAAGTTGTCGTCAGCTATATACCAGGGCAGAACAGTGAACCTGAAACCGCATCTTATATATGTCAATGACATATAAGTCGCCACTCTGCAGATACTGCACTTACCTCGCCGCTAGTCACTAAAGCCGTATAATATTGGTCAGGAGTGCAATTTGCATCGTTTGATAACCACAGGATAATAACAAATTTGTTTTGATCACGCTGGAGAGACGTGGTTCAATTTGGCTAATAACATACATTCGTTTCTATTGAAGACTGGCGAGTTGAATACTATGGCAACGTTATCAGCTTTGAAGATAGTAAAAATTACCCTTAAGTTACTGATAAACTTGTCATATCTTAAAATCGTGGTAAATCATATCATGAAAAAGTTGAAAGTAAACTAAGTAATAAAGTTCAATAAGAAGCGCTCTCAATGAAAATGATACATGGATACCGAAACTGATAGAGTAGCGGTGCAATGCTACACCGGACATAAATCAAGAGTTTAACATTAGATGAACCTTTAGAACTCAATTTCTGTCGCCTTTGATTCGTGAATTTGTATTATGATTTGAAGATGGTTCGAAGTAATAAATGTTGCCACAAACTGTTAGTTAACAGAAATAATGTGAAGTGTGTACAAGCCACAGAAGGCATTCACCCTGCAATCCACCCGACAATATGAATTTAGGTAAAAAATTGTTATAAATTTAAATTAATGTGTCTTTAAAAAATATCTCAATATGCCTTTTTCGTGCCTACAGACGAGATTGAAACTAAAAGCTCGCTTGGCATATTAATGAATCAGATGAAAAGTATGCAAAAATAATTAATAAATCATGCGATAACTGAAACACCGCGCATCAATGACATGAAAAGAGGAACGGAAGAAAACTGAATTAATCAAAGAGGAAGGATATTAGTAGAAGGAAAGTAGTGGAGTGGAAGGGAAGTAGTAAAAGAATAAGTAGCGGAAGAATAAGTAGTATAAGAAGAAGTAATGAAAAAAAGACTAAATTATAGAGAACACATGGCATAATGAGAACTTAATTGAGAACGACAGCTCACCGATGGTCAGCACGGAGCTGTCGTCTGCAGCTCTGTTCTGCAGCTGCATCGCCAGAGCTGACAGCAGCAGCGTCAGCAACAGCAGACCTAACGTTACTTGCGCTGATTTCCCCATATTTCCTGACTTTAATATTTTCGGACTAACTTTAATTTTGAAGTTTGATATTAATCTTTTAGTCCGAGCAACACAAATTTTCCAAAGAAAATTTCTCCTCGACGCACTTCAACACGCTACTGAACATTCGTGAAATGTAAAGTAACCTTGAACCTTTGAATCACTTGAATACATAAGAAAAGTCTAGGCAACTTCTCTTAACACTTATTTAACATTCAAGAATCTTATTTTAAAGTTATATTCTCTCTCCTATTCTTGTCCGCATTGTAATTCCTAAGATCGTCCGAAGTTCGAAAAAATCGCCACCGATATTTTTCGACAATCATCCGCCTTCGTTCCGTGCTGAAAAAATCATTCTTAAATCTGTTTTAAAATGAAAAATATCGAGATGATACATTGATGCAATAATATAATACTACATAGAAGTAAGATTTGAAGTTATACATGATAATACTGTTAAAAATAGGATATACGTAAATTTGCAATACATTTTGTATGAAGACGATTGTATGAAGATTTACACATGTTGAACTTATTACTCATATTCAATATAATTTAATCTTAATCGACAAAATAAACGTGTTAAAAAGACAGATGAAGGTTAGTAACTAATATTCAGCTTAATTTTACCGTGCAAATCATTGTTAAACAAAATTTCAGAATAAAATGATTCTGCACCCGGTAAGAAATATAACATGTTTGAATGAATAAACGCTCTGAATGAAGTTTAATACACAGCGGGACATTTAATACGCATCAGACGTGCGTATTTCAAGCGGTGCAGGGGCTTTATTTCCTGCCTCGACATCCGAGTGCCAACGAGACTCTTATTCATATCCATTGCAGCGGCGGACACGCAAAAATATCCACGACGTAAAATATCCATTACGTAAAATACGGCCTTTGTCGGGGTGAGGGGTGAGAAAATGAAGAGGGGAGAGAATAGGGGAAGAGAAGGAGGAGAAGAGAGGAGCGGGGAAGTGAGAGAGGAGAAGAGAGGAGCGGGGAAGTGAAGGAGGAGAAGAGAGGAGCGGGGAAGTGAGAGAGGAGAAGAGAGGAGCGGGGAAGTGAACGAGGAGAAGAGAGGAGCGGGGAAGTGAGAGAGGAGAAGAGAGGAGCGGGGAAGTGGAAGAGGAGAAGAGAGGAGCGGGGAAGTGGAAGAGGAGAAGAGAGGAGNGGCAAGTACCCTCAGTTACAAGGCAAGTACCTTCAGTTACAAGGCAAGTACCCTCAGTTACAAGGCAAGTACCTTCAGTTACAAGGCAAGTACCCTCAGTTACAAGGCAAGTACCTTCAGTTACAAGGCAAGTACCCTCAGTTACAAGGCAAGTACCTTCAGGTACAAGGCAAGTTCCCTCAGTTACAAGGCAAGTACCTTCAGTTACAAGGCAAGTACTCTCAGTTATAAGGCAAGTACCTTCAGTTACAAGGCAAGTACTCTCAGTTATAAGGCAATTACCCTCAGTTACAAGACAAGTACCCTCAGTTACAAGGAAAATACCCTCAGTTACAAGGCAAGTACCTTCAGTTACAAGGCAAGTACCCTCAGTTATAAGGCAAGTGTTCTCAGTTACAAGGCAAGTACCCTCAGCTACAAGGCAAGTTCCCTCAGTTACAAGGCAAGTACCCTCTTAAACAATTCTATTACCCTCAGCTAATTCAATTCTGCCTTCATCGAGGCTGCGCTGGAAAACAGTTTGTTTGCTCTCCCGCTTCCGCAAAATTGCCGCTGACAATCAAAATGAACGGCACTCGCACCCAAAAAACTCAGAGAATTTTCGCAAATACAGCACGAAACATTACTTGAGCACGAAACATTACTTAAGCTCGGGATGAAAAAGTTCATAATTTCCTCCGGAGGTCAGCATGAAACACGTAATAATTTTCCCCCTTGTACTTGACATGCTCGTCTCAAAGTTCCTTTAAATAAGTGCCGGTATTGAGTTCTACTGATTAGCTTTGTGTCTTCCAGAATTTTTATTTTTTGCCTATCTTACAGCGTCTCAGAATTTAATCTGGAATTTTCAAGCCCCTCATTATTTTGTGCGGTGCTGAACATGCAGAGCCTCTCAGAATTTTTGCTGCGCGACTCGAATTCTCTCAAAATTTTTCAACTGAGTGGCTCAGAATTTTAAATTGCACGACACAGAGCTACTCAGAATTTTCAGATTTTCTCGAATTAAACCGTTGCGCGGCTCAGATTCTCTCAGAATTACACCGCTGCGTGGCTCAGATTCTCTCAGAATTACACCGTTGCGCGGCTCAGATTCTCTCAGAATTACACAGTTGCTCGGCTCAGATTCTCTCAGAATTACAGTTTCTCGGCTCAGATTCTCTCAGAATTACACAGTTTCTCGGCTCATATTCTCTCAGAATTACACCGGTGCTCGGCTCAGATTCTCTCAGAATTACACCGCTGCGTGGCTCAGATTCTCTCAGAATTACACCGCTGCGTGGCTCAGATTCTCTCAGAATTACACCGTTGCGTGGCTTAGATTCTCTCAGAATTACACAGTTTCTCGGCTCGTATTCTCTCAGAATTACAGTTTCTCGGCTCAGATTCTCTCAGGGAGGCAGACAATGCCCTCGGCAAATGGGATGCCATTTGACGGGGCGTCTGTCTCAAGGTATGCGTCTGTCTTGCCGGCATCTCGGGAAAAATGTCCTCACTGTGCTGTCGCTAACATTCTTCATAAGATTTTCTAGAATAAAATTCATGAAAGTTATGTCATGATTAAGTGTAGAAGTGTACCATTATTTACGTGTACAGCATATTACCTATAATATACCTGAAAAAAACTTATTTATTGCAATTTGCATGTGAAAATTCAACTACGTGAAATAACAAAATGATGTATGGCAGAGCTTGAATGTGTTAAACCTCTAAATTATTCATTCAATTGCAGTGTCAACATTACATTTTCTAATAATTTTCTATTAAACGTCGCGGCAGACCCTCATTAATATTTAATAAATGATAATTAATTACAAGATTAGGGTAATGCTTGGTAATGAATCATTAATTACCTTCATGAATCAATAATATTGGAAGAGATATGACTAACTGCCTACTCATTATTAGTTTAGTTGAATCTTCCAGCCGTATCGTACAAATCTGACAGGAACGTTAACAGGAACTTCTATTATTTAGACTTGAAAATCTCTCATTTTCGTGTGTGATTTCAAGCCGTCGAGTAAAATCACTCAAATTATTTGCAATAGGAGTGAAATTGTTGATAATAAAACGCATTTAAACTTCATTATTCATCAATATAACCAATCTGGTCCATATTTTATTTCATATTTTCTTGTCCCGCGCGTGATAGTGACTCATATTTCGGTCCTGAGTGCCGGACGCGATTTTAATGTTGCGCTATGAAGCCCTCGTATCAAACCCTCTACCCTTACTCAAACTCAAAGATCTCATTGCAATAATTTCGGCTGGGTTTAATATTTAATATTTCCTTACCTCTGCGGTAATAAATCCTCTACCCTTACTCAAACTTCATGTATGTATTGCAATATTTTCGGCAATTTGTATCCGTAAACCTATCTTTGGCAATCTTTAATTTTAGACAATAAACCCTGTCAATGTTTTTTTTTAACTCAGAAAATTTTTTGCCCATTTTTCGAAATTTTTTCAATAACCATGATTTTAAGCTATAAAAGCCCCAAGACCTATTCAACTTTTAAAACACTTCTTGCAATTCTGCATTGGCATTATGAGGCGTAATTTATCATTTTATATCCATGATAAAATTAATACAAAAATTTATAAACCTACAAACACGTCTTGCATTAATGCACCAGGCATTCCAGAACAAAAATTATCCTTTTATATCCGTTTCAAAATCAATAGAAGAAATCGTCTGTGAGGTCGATAACAATATCCCCAAGTTTTCAAATATCACCAAGATTTTTTAATACGTAACATATATTTGCATTTAATGTCTGAACAACTATTGGAAAAATGGGAATTGGAACGCAACTTCCAAAATAGAAAAATCGACCGTCTCTTTTTGCGATCTATCGACAAGGAAAGTTGGATGGAGCTCCTTCGCTTCTGCGGGCTGGAATTTCCCCGAAAATTTTTGCGGAAATGAAGCGTTTTTGATGCAAGAACTTGAGCGGCCGTAGCATTTCAGGGGCGAGTTTACTAATACGTCCACGCTCTGCCGTCCCCGCTCTGCCGTCCACGCTCTGTCGACCACGCTCTGCCGTCCACGCTCTGCCGTCCACGAGCAGAGGCCTTAATTCACCGCTAACTCACTTACCGTCCAATTGACGGACGTCTCTGCCGTCCCTGATTACCGTCACAGACAGACACCTCTGAGCGACAGACACCTCTGAGCGACAGACACCTCTGGGCGACAGACACCTCTGGGCAAATCCTCATTATAAATGCGTATCAAACGCATGAGATTATTAAGCGTAAAGACGTACGCATATTATTATCTGATGCATAGACGTATCAGATGCATGGAAGAATCATGCACATAGTCGCATCAATTCCATAAGCGAATCGATTGCATTGACGCATGAATTGCATGGTCGTTTCAAGCGTACATGCGCATCAAGCTCATAGGCTTTTAAACTGTGCAATAACATCATCTATAATCTTATCATCGAATCATTCTTCAGAGCAAGCTACCTTCACTTTCTCAGAACTGCCGTTGGTGGTCATGCAGAAATAAAATTAAAATCATTCGAAGAATACCCCAAAAAATCTGAATTTTTGAACCCTAACTCGTTAGGCCGATAAATCTTTTTTCTCATGCTTTGTTTCAAAAGAGGTTATTCAAATCAACTGTAAAATATAAACTTTAACTGATAGTTTGCGCCAAGATTTTAAGCGTGGTGTTTGGCATCGATTTTAAGAACGCTATTGATGCGAGGATCCAAGAAAATAATTCATGTGACGTGGAGAGAGCGATGCACGCGATGACTTCACTACACAACGTCCAAGGAGGCACTGAGGGATGCTGGTTGCTGAAGCGATCTAACTCTTCTCACATTCACCACGTCTTTAACAAAGATCTCAAGCAAATATCCTCATAAAGAGAATTGCTAAATTCACCAAAAATTACAAATGCATGTTGACATCCGGCACTGATTATCTTGAACGCAGTTGAGAAGAAAATAAATGGTAACATTGAAACATCTTAAAACAAAATTTGAGTTTACTCTCACTCAGGAGATTGTCAATCATTTAACTCCACGGACTTCAAAACGAAGATTTAGTTTACCTTTTTCCCTGAGAATTCAATGCAGTGATGAAAATGATACCAAATTTTTTCGGTTTTCATATCTTACAGCAAATATATTTTGAATGTATAATCTAATATTAACATAATTTACAATTTGCGTAAAATGTACGTTTTCCCCACATCTCTGTTAAAACATGAAACCACAAACGTAATGACCGCGGTTTTTTAGCTGCAGAACAAGGAAATTACAACAGCAAATTGAAAATCCTCGGCCTGTTGAAGCGGCCTCAGAGCGATGCTACATCAGGACGCGTAGGATGTGCGGGACAGCAATGACAGGAATAAGTCCTGTGGCAGCAATGGCAGGAGTTAGGCGCGTGGCAGGAATGGCAGGAGTTAGGCGCGTGGCAGCAATGGCAGGAGTTAGGCGCGTGGCAGCAATGGCAGGAGTTAGGCGCGTGGCAGCAATGGCAGGAGTTAGGCGCGTGGCAGCAATAGAAAGAGTTAGGCGCGTGGCAGCAATTGTGTGTAGCTGTCTCACACGCACATACCCATGTGTGTGTGAGACAGCTGGGTGTGTGAGACACCCACAACTATGGGTATGTGGGTTTGTGAGACTCTCATAGCTGTCACACATAACCATGTGTGACCTTTGTATGAATGTACAGCTCTTCAATATCGAAATAATTTGCTAATTACCAATTATATTAGTAGCCTAATTATAACAATATGAATTAAAATGAGTATATGCTAATAATAAAAGTATATTTTCTTGCAGTACCCAAGTGTGTTAATAATCGGTGCCAACAAATTTTAAATTCGCCTAAAGCAATCATCAGAATTGGGAATTCATTTCTCGAATTTTTTCTTCCCAGCTGCGCCTAACACGGGCGCATCGAACGCATTTGCACGAACTACAACATTTATTGTGCTGACATCAGCAATGGCAGTTACAAGCAATAACATCAATTATGCTTAAATCATAACTAATATCAATTCTACGTGACAACACAAGCCTCTGCACTCACGCTTATTTCGAGAACACGATTGTTTCAACCCAGGATTTTCAAAAGCTTTCATCAAATCGCTTTTGATTTCCGCATAGCCGAGCTCGTGCAACGACTTTGCTGCTGACTCGACACAACCTATGAAGGAACAGACAGCCCCAAGGGGAGGAACAGACAGTCCTCATCCTCAGTGAGGGGAATAATAGACAGCCTTCCGTCTCACTGAGGGAAACTGCCTTCAGTTTCATCGAGAGTAGAAATAGAGACTTCAGTCTCACCAAATAAGAAAATAACAGTTCTTAGTTTCACCGAGTTTAGAAAATGACAGCCATCAGTCTCACAGATTTAAGAAAGTGACGGTTCTTAGTCTCACCGAGGGTAAAAACAGACAACCCTCAGTCTCACCGAGTTTAGAAAGTAACAGCCTTCAGTCTCACCGAGAGTAAAAATATACATACAGTCCTCAGTGTCAGTTAGGGACGGAGGGTAGAATTAGATTGGATTGGGTGGATTGGAGGGTAGAATTAGACAGTCCTCGGCCTCACCGAGCTGAGAAATAGTCTCGGTCTCCCCAAGAGAGACACGGACTGTATATCATGGATGCAGATATACACGGTATATCTGCAATCACTGATCTTCTCGAGGCTGCAGCAGAATTTGCTGACACGAGATTCGGCAAGACTGCAATGCAACGCCTTGTGGAGGAAGTGAGTGCAACAAGAAGATGTGAAATGAGAATTGCGTAATAATGCACGCCCGATCGCATTGAAAGGGTTCGGGGATGAATTTCGTTACACAACTAATTAATTATCTAATTAAATGTTTTTGCGCCTCAATTAAACTTCCGCATTCGTTCCTCACCGTTTTCCCTATTCAATTTCGTTCCTTCTCATAGGGTTCAGTCTCTCTGTCTTTCTCCATCACTCTCTTTATCCCTCTCCGTCCCTCTCCGTCCCTCGTTTAGGATGCATGAGTCCCGGCATCGTCATCGGAGTCGGGAAATTGGTTTTGATGCCACGGCGCCCGCGGCATCGCGCGCTGCACAAACATCGCCACTATAGGGCCACAGACGCTCCCAGGGCATGAGGACAACGATTGCCACTGTGGTCCGCTTTGGATGTGATTATAAACATTATTATCTATATAAACCGTAAGATTGACATCGACACAACTCCGTCTACATTTAGGTTCCTTTCAGAGACGAAAAAGGCTCACTACGTACGGCTTAGAAGTTAATCGGACGCTGTTCGGCCACCTATTGTATTCGGCCGCAAATATGTAGTCTTTTTCGGGAGTGACATGTGCGATCATGAGCAATAGAGAAAATAACAGGAATAGGAAACAGGGAAATAACAGGAAATAGGAATAACAGGACAATAACAGCAACTGGACAAAGGGGCGGCATGAGAAATGAACACGACGAGGGCAATTATATAATAGAATAATGGTATGTAGCTTCTTCGACGCGGACAGCAAAGCAGCGAGGACATGGTCATCCTGAGCCAGTGGAGTCATGCATTATGCGAGAAGCTGGCGTTAGCGGTGGTCCAACGCATGTGTGAATCTGATTTGTGAAACTAACGCAGGCGTTAGCGGTAGGACCTAATCTCTTGGCCCGAGAGATAGGGGGTGGGACCCAAAATTAGGGGTGGGACCCAAAATTGTGCAATAGCTTGCAAGGCGTCTATAAGTAAAAAAATCCCGCACAAACATAAACAGGACAACATCTCTAAAAATTTCATGTAACAAATACAAGCGGGACATAAAACTAAATCGGCTTACATGACCGATGCACAGAACATTACGAAACACAATACAAACACAAAGCATTACGAAACACAATACAAACACAAAGCATTACGAAACAACACAAACACAAAGCATTACGAAACAACACAAACACAAAGCATTACGAAACACAACACAAACACAAAGCATTACAAAACACAACACAAACACAAAGCATTACAAAACACAACACAAACACAAAGCATTACGAAACACAACGAGGCGGAAAGTTCAGGATTTTGGAGGCCGCGGAAGAATAAAGTTTGCCGGTTATGATCTGCCGACGCCAACCGGAACTTCCGCAGCCGCTGGTGGATGTTGTGCTGACTGGTGGATGTTGTGCTGACTGGTGGATGTGGCGCTGACTGGTGGATGTGGCGCTGACTGGTGGATGTGGCGATGTAGCGCTGACTGGTGGATGTGGCGCTGACTGGTGGATGTAGCGCTGACTGGTGGATGTGGCGCTGACTGGTGGATGTGGCGCTGACTGGTGGATGTAGCGCTGACTGGTGGATGTGGTGCTGACTGGTGGATGTGGTGCTGACTGGTGGATGTGGCGCTGACTGGTGGATGTGGCGCTGACTGGTGGATGTAGCGCTGACTGGTGGATGTGGTGCTGACTGGTGGATGTAGCGCTGACTGGTGGATGTGGCGCTGACTGGTGGATGTAGCGCTGACTGGTGGATGTGGTGCTGACTGGTGGAGGTGGCGCTGACTGGTGGATGTAGCGCTGACTGGTAGATGTGGCGCTGACTGGTGGATGTAGTGCTGACTGGTGGATGTGGCGCTGACTGGTGGATGTGGTGCTGACTGGTGGATGTGGTGCTGACTGGTGGATGTGGTGCTGACTGGTGGATGCCGTGCTGACTGGTGGATGTGGCGCTGACTGGTGGATGTGGTGCTGACTGGTGGATGTAGCGCTGACTGGATTCAGTGGTGCTGACTAGTGGATGCCGTGCTGACTGGTGGATGTGGCGCTGACTGGAGGATGTGGCGCTGACTGGTGGATGTGGCGCTGACTGAATTCATCGCCACTGAATTTGACGCAAGTGAGATAACAACCTCAGAATTTATTAGTTTTAAATTGTTGGAAAACCGTTAAGATTTTCTCTTAAAACTGCTGAAATTTGCTTAAATGTTTCTTAAATACTTTTACGTGCTCCTGAAATTCTTTTAAAAAATGATTAAATTCTTCTGAATGCTGCTGAATTTCTTTTGAGACCTTTAGAAACATTCTTAACAACTGCTGAAATTCGCTCATAATTGAAATTTCCTTAAAATTTGGTGTTTGGCAGCTTTCCAACAGCTGCGTACGCTGCATAGCAACCGCGGCCCCAAACTTATCTCTGCAACTTCTTCAAACAACTGCCAAATAATACATGTGTAACACAGCAACTTGAGAACAAATGTTTAACCAGCTGTCGAAAAAGAGCAACTAGTGATACAACTGTAACCGAAGAGCAACTGCCGCACAGCGGTCTAGCATATCATGTATTAATACAAAGGCTACAGAACAGACACTACAAATATTTGTTTATAAGCAACTGCCGTACACCGCTCTAGATTAGAATATTATGTTCTAAGCAAAGTCTAGAGAGCAGACACTACAAATATTTGTTTATAAGCAACTGCCGCATTCCGCTCTAGATTATCATGTCCTCAAACATGATATTTGAACATACATGGCCAACGCCTCGATTTTACCGCCATACACGCTAGCCTGCACATCGTCGACTAGCCAACCAACTTCACTCATTACCTAATTCCATTACATCGCTATAATCCATTACCTTCCATATCCACTAACTTATAACAAAATCACTTTCTTTCCATTACCAATGCTATATTCCATTACCTCATGCCATAATTTTATTACCTCCTATTAGCACTATCGATTTCTATTAACTAATACCATACTCTGTTACCTTCCATTACTACTGCCGAATTTTAACACTCAGTACCATAATCCATAACCTCCTGAGCGAAATGACCCTGTCTAATTATATTACCTAAGAAATTAACCATTACCTCCGAATACCACTGCGCAGCTCACGAACCTAAAACGCTCACCCTATTTACTAGCAAGGAGCACTCAGAAAAGTAAGTGTAACTTTGTCTAAATGGAGCAGTGTGAGGCACTGAGAATGAGACACGATATTGCTGCTCCGCAGCCACGCAGGATTTCGCAGGATAGATCATGGGATCCGCAGAGATCTGCGTAGATCTTCGATCTCGCGGGGCAGGAGTTGATGACTTCAAAGGATCTATCACGCGTCCATGGGATCATTTCTCGGCCGGCAGCTCGGCCGCGAAATGGAGAAGTCTGTCTTAAAAAAAAAAAAAAAAAAAAGTTCCAGTAAAGAAACTGGGCAAATTTCAGTTAGAATTCCTGAATTATTGTAATGAACGCAGGTATAAAAAAGTTAATAGAAGTATAAATAAATATTGCAAAATTGACTCGAACAATAGAAGGAAAATCTGGCTGACAAATTTTGGCAAGATACAAAATATATATTCTCTATTTAAAGGACTCTCCTTTTAAATCTATAACACTATAATTTTCATTTTATTCACTCTCCTTTACTCGCGTCATTTACCACTCACCTTCATCTACACTTGTATCTCTCACTAATTCCTCATTAATTAAAAATACAGTTACATCATAGCTGTTACATCAACAGGCATTTTGTTCTCAGCGCTCGGCACCAAAATTTTTCAGTTTCTAGGTTGGCGTCTAATTTCCGTAGAGTTTGTTGACGTCGCCGCGTCCACGGAGCTGTTAAGTAGATTGGGTCCTGCATCAATAGAGGAGCCTCGTTAAGAAGTAGATTGGTTCCTACCGCGGCAAGGCGATACAGGCTAGGAAGTAGATGTCTGTCCGGTAGATGTAAATATTTCCAATAGTTGTGTATCATTGTCAGCTACTCAGTCCAACTCATCGCTCTTAGCTTTATTTCATCCAATATCAGCCACAGCCGATGATATGATCCTAAAATTGATCACTATTATCCACACGTGATGATATTGTTTTAAATAACATCGGTCAATATCACCGATACAATTAATTAAAATTTCCTTAAAACGAATGTAATAATGGTAGATATCTCCGCAATATTGGTAAGAAAAACCCTTGTACAGCAGTATTGTAGGTTAATATCGTCCACAATTAGTCGGTCAATATTACCCTCATAGAGCAGTATTGTAGGTTAATATCGTCCACAATTAGTCGGTCAATATTACCCTCATAGAGCAGTATTGTATGTTAATATCGTCCACAATTAGCTGGTACACCACCTTCCCCCTCCCCAGGGCATACAAACATCCCCAATCTCTCGAAATGTGCCGATTCCCACTAAAAATATAATTGGGTCATATTGTCCAAATAGTGACACATTTTTTCTTACTCACTAAGAGTATAAAGCGGACGTAGCTTTGAAACGCGCATTCGCAGGGCCAAAACTCGGGTAAGATGACTTGCAAAATGGCGAAAAGTGCATCGCCATTTAGACACAGCCTCATTTATATCTTTGAGTGCTGGTCCACTTCTCTCTCTTCCCCACCAATACTCACCCACCTCCCCATCTCTCCCTGCCCCAGGGCATACAAGCTCCCCAACCTTCACTCAGAAAAAATGTAGAAACTTTGTGCCATTATCGATGCACGTCTTTCTCTTGTATGGGTCACACTGTCACATTTTCACCCAGCACTAAGTCGTTTTAATGCCACGTGCAGCAAGTGTGTCACTATTTGGACAAGATAATTCATTCATTTGTATGAGTGTTCCGAAGTCCCCAAGCTGTGAACATCCCACCAAACGAGGCTCCTAAACACCAGACTTTCCGCACCGCCAAAGGATAAAACCAAACACAATTTCTTTTTATTTATTGGCATGCCTGGCCCGCTCCAAACGCATTGCCTCGTTTTGATCCATTAATAGACCCACTAAGTTGACTTAGTTTCTTTTCTGCATTTTTCCCTGCATTTTTGCATTTTTTCCTTCGAGTTAGTAATAACATAACATAACATAACATATTGATCTCGGCGCTGAAGTGTAGGCCTGATGTGTCCTGTCGCCGATTCTTTTCCTTTTCGTGCCTTGTTCACAGAAGATCTAAAATCGTGTCATTTGACCGGATCTTTTCATGACTGACGATAGTTTGAAGTAGCTACTAGACTTCCACCGGGTTCGATAAGGAGCTAGGCATTTCAAATCTGAACATATATTTTTCCATAGCTTTATCTAGTCTGTTCTTGAACGCGTTCATACTTGGAGCGCCAACGATGTCATCGGGGAGGCTGTAATAATGGGTAATCTTACACCAGTTTGGCCTTGTAAAATGGCGTATTAGAGCTACGTACAGTAAATATTGTATATCATTATTTAGACATTACGAGCCATTATTTTTTTAGTACTCCATCGAAACTAGAGCATAAGAGAAGCATAATTCGTAGCTACACTGTAAATAATCTGGCATGCCGAATGTTTAGGTTCGTAGAAGTCAGTAATGAAGACACGGTTTCGGATCGCTGATTTACGAATTTGTTAAAATCCATGCAAAACACGTAATATAAAAAATCTATGGAATCTGAATAATTGCCTAATATTCTAAGTAAACAAACCATGAACAAATAGCGAATAATAATTCTTACCGGATTGTCGGAAGGTCGACATATACACCTTACTCAACTGTCACACGAACTGAAAATGACACGGAATGTGGAGCTTTTTCTCGAGCCATCGGCATAATCACTTTCTTCAATAAATAAATAAATTCGCCAGCTCAGGTGAATTCTTACTTTAGTGCGTCAGCTTACAAGAAATGAGGATGAACGCTTTTAACAAACACATACGTGAAATTATTGTCAAATAGCGCCAACTTTATTAGCATTTTCTGTAATGAAGGAGAAGCTGTCGGTCGCTAACAAGCCGCGCAGTAACGAAAACGTTAAATATTTAAGCCTTCAGCAAACACTGAATATATTAAGCTGCACCAGCCTTTCATGGGTAAGCAGGGCTAAAGTACTAACAACCTGGTACCTTGGTACCTGTAAAATTAAGTTTGGATAATCCACCCAATAAATGAAGGCTTATTATCCCACTAAACTAGACATTATGACTCACCAAATGACATTTTTGACCCACTTAAACTGTTACACATGACCTTCTGTTATTATGACACGAAATTTCGGTTTCTGCACAAACATCGGTGGGTTGTCACCGAAGTAAGGGAATGCTTACAATTACAAAGGAGATTAAAACTCATCATTGGTTGGAAATTTTTTGTTGATAGTAATGAGAAGTTAGTGACATCGTATCTTTTGGATCAAAAATTGAATAATTGAGGTTACAATGGTTAAATATAAATTTAATTGAAGAGGCGTTAATAGTTCCTAATATAGTTTGGAACGGGAATAAAATGAGAGTTCAATCTTCTATTTAAAGTGTACATTAGATGAGGTCTTAATTAACATGAATAGATAAGCTTTATTATTATTAGTGACGGGATTCGGGATTAAAGGATTCGAAAATCGTATGAATTATCTGGACAACACATGCATCAGGACAACAAATCTCAAACATTATCGACACAGACGCAAACAGGGGACAACAATGTTAACACAAGAAAACAATGCAAACAATCTTTCGGCGACAAAAAAAGAATGGCTTATCCCATATGATTGGCGGTGTGATATTGTCCAAAAGTGACACACTTTTTAGCGCATTTTCTCATTTATGGAAAAAATGCACTATTGTGCTCGCCATGTCCGTCTGCCTGTCTGTCCGTCCGTCCGTGACCTCAAGTTTTCGTCGACGAGAAAATGCGCTCTCTGTCACTCACTGCAGTGAGTACTGAGTTATATTTTTTATCATATTAATAGACCCAAATGTTGGGCCAAACTGGGTCAGGAAAGCCCACAAAAGAGCAAAAAAGCATCACTTTTTGGACAAGTCTCGCCCATTTTTCTGCGTGATACCACTAAAGTAGTTCATAGTTATTCATATAAAGGCAATTAGTTTGCAATTATTCACAAATAATCACACTTAATTATAGTAGGGTAAAGTTAAGATTTGAACAACACTTGTCATGAGCTATAGATGCATACCTTGAAAATTTATATAAAAATGTAATTAATGGTATAGATATTATCGATTACATTTCTCATCAAAGGCTCATCAATAAATACATTAATATTGTTAAAGCATTCATACATAAACTATGTACACTTCCTCATTTGTTAAATAAATTGAAACATTTTCTAAGACATCATATTTTTTTCAGCAAAAATGCTTAAGACGTCAAACCAACGTGTCAGGTGTTTGTTTTAGTGCTGCCTGAGCAGCATACGAGTTTTTGAATAACTGATATACAAATGTGTTATTTTATACAAGTAGTAAATCAGGACATCTCATCCCATCTAATAGTTTACGCAAATATGTGTATATGGGTACAAGCATATATACAAAGCAACTGAATTCTGTTTAAAATGTATACAAATGATTCTATTTTTATACAAGCAGATATACCGAAGTACCTCATTCAATTTCATAATTTAAATAAATGTGTAGATTTGAGAGCGTGATTTATAACTACAATATCTTTAAACAAGAAAATTTTATAGGCATTAATATGAGTGATTGAACTAATTGCACAGTTCGATGACAGCCAGCGTCATCGAACTGCATATCCTAGGCAAACCAACTCAAATAAATTCTCATTCAAATCGTACGAATTTGACCTCATTTGTACCTTCGCCCTGTCCATCGGTGACGTTGAAACAAACGTTCCGTGGTCCATTAAAGTCGCGAATTTAAGTATTTGTTTGTCAGTTATTTCAGTTCCCGAGCGGCGCTTCCTTTACGCATTTTATCCCATTCTGTTCACTTCACTCGTGGCCGCCGGCCTCCACACAGGCCTCGGAGGGCTGGTCAATGGTGCCGTGATGGCCAGTGTTGCGGCGGACAATGTGGAGGACAATCTTGCCTGTCCTCACGCCTCGGAACACAGAGATGGCCTCAGCATGGCTCAGTCCGGCCATCGACGCGCCGTTGACAGCCAGAACTTCGTCTCCTGAAATATTATTTCATGTCTTGTAACATTATATAATATCTTATTCATATTATAACGACAATATTCGATGAAATTAGTTACTCTCCTGAAATATATTTCATGTATTGTAACATTAATTCATATCTTATACATTTTATAACGAGAACATAACACATATTGATAAATGAGTTAGATGAATTGCTTCGAATGATTTACTGAACAAAAAATTTAATGAATTAGCGAACACATCACGGTGCCTATATCAGCACCACGTCGCCTATATCAGCACCACGGCGCCTATATCAGTACCACGGCGCCTATATCAGCACCTGTCTCTTATACACATCTAGATGTGTATAAGAGACAGGGTGCTGTGTGGTGCTGTGTGGCGCTGCGTGGTGCTGCGTGGTGCTGCGTATTGTGTTTGATGTTGTGCGCTGTGGTGCTGCAGAATTTATAACAATAATACCTGCATACGGGTAATTTTATGTTCGGGTTTATTTTAGATTCGGGTAAATTTTACGATTAGTTATTCAAGTTAATTGCGTGTACGAAAAAGCATCTTTGTTTGGGGGGGATCAATTTTTTATGAATAAATTGACTTTGGTTTCGGCCATCTTGTTGGAAAAGAAGGCTTAGAACATAACATAGGAGAGACGAGAGGGAGGATGAAAGGAGGAAGCAGCGGGACACCAATAACAGCAGTGCATGGCAAGGGGGAGGAGAGGGCTACGGGTGAGGGAATAGAGGGTGAGGGGAAGTGAAAAAAAATGAAGGGAGCACGAACAGGGAAAATGAAGAAAAATCTTGTAAAAAAACATGTAATATAGGAAGATGTTGAAGAGAGGTAAGCAAAGAAATAAACGACGATGGATTGAACAAAACCTGATGATTAATGCCTTTAAAATGAAAATGGTTTGTGTGTTTTACTTCTATGTTTTCGTTATTTTATTGCACCCAAATTTTTATTGTTAAAAACTACTNAATGAGGGAG
The DNA here is from genome assembly GCF_000764305.2 of Hyalella azteca. Classification (NCBI taxonomy): domain Eukaryota; kingdom Metazoa; phylum Arthropoda; class Malacostraca; order Amphipoda; family Hyalellidae; genus Hyalella; species Hyalella azteca. The sequence continues at coordinate 47,284 of NW_025941478.1, forward strand.
ACGGAGATGGGGTGAATGAGGGAGACGAAGATGGGATGAATGAGGGAGACGGATATAGGATTAGGGAAGGGGCGGAAGGGAGGCAGGAGAGGCAGCGGGGCTATGACGCGTAAAATTGACGGAATAAATTGGCCGCAAGAAGAGAAGAAGAAGAAAACGTCGAAGACAAAAAAAAAAAGCGTATCAAGACGATGGAATTAGGAAAAATTGAAAATATGATGGAATTCAAATGAAAAATTTACACAGAATGTCGATCACTTGAAAAATGTAAAACTTTCCACATTTTGATGAACCAAAAATCTTTAGAGGCTCGTCGGTTACCAGACCGTCGGAAGCCACCCATGCAAATCGCTTAACCCCCAACGTAGAAGGAGGGGGGGGGGGTTAGGGTTTGATATCACACTTCACAAAGCCACCCTTCAATAAACCGCCCTTCGCAATATATTATTCAATTGAGTGGGACAGTATTAGGAAGCACAGTGGGACAATATTAGACAGTAGAGTGGGACAATATTAGGCAGTAGAGTGGGACAATATTAGGAAGTACAGTGGGACAATATTAGGCAGTAGAGTGGGACAATATTAGACAGTAGAGTGGGACAATATTAGGCAATAGAGCGGGACAATATTAGGAAGCACAGTAGGACAATATTAGGCAGTGGAGTGGGACAATATTAGACAGTAGAGTGGGACAATATTAGGAAGCACAGTGGGACAATATTAGGCAGTAGAGTGGGACAATATTTCTCACTGATTTAAGTACCGACATTAAAAAGTCATACCGTGAAAAATATTCTCTGGTATTCCTTTCTTCGCCTTTCCTGTCAAGTTCTTTTTTCGATTTCAAACAATTAACAGTTATGACTTGACTTAAATATAGAATAACAACATATGGGTAAACATTGCACATCAGATTATTCTATTCACCTTCTTTGAGCTTCCCTCCTTCAGCTGCCTGTCCATTAGGGAAGATGGTCTTGACGAAGATGCCCATACTCCCCTTGGGGGAGTCTCGTCCTCCCACGACCGAGAAGCCCAGACTCTTGCGCCCTCTCCCCTTCTCGAACACGACAGTCTTGACGCTCAGCGCCAAACTCTTCGGTCTTTTAGGGAGCAACGTTGCGGATCCGTTAAAGCTGTTGCGCATGATGCGTCCGCCGCTGAGCGATCTCTGCCATTTGTGTACGGGAGCCTGACGCCTGATGCCGAACTCCTTCTTGTGCGAAGTGTTAACGGGATCTGGGTCCAGGTCAGCAGGTCGATCGAGGTTAGGGAAGTTCGATAAAGAATCTGTACTATTAGAATTAGATTCGAGGTTTCTGTTAGAATATCCTTGAATGTTGTCGGGCCGGGACATAAGATCGGGTTCTGCGATACTGGTGGTTTGGTCGTAACTGGGCTGCAGAGGCTTGCGCCTTTGATCAGAAAACATAGATTTAGTAGGAGATAGTCTTGATTCTGACGAAATTTGACTAACGTCAAAGTTGGATGAGTAGATGGGCTGACCATCAATATACCGTGGTAAATTGTACGCCTGGGAGGAATGTGCGCTCCTATATCTGGCTTCTGTCAGCTCACTTCCGTTACGAGATTCAGAGCTATCGGGGAGTCGGCGTAAATTTTGTGGCGGCAAAGAAGCGTAAGAAAATTCCTCAAGATCGAAGGGATCCGCAAACGATCCGTAGGTTGGTGAAGTCATCGATGCAGGTTCGTTCGATGAAGCCGATACTTTACTGAATAATTTTCCAGTTTTCATTGATTCATCGTAGTTGTTTAGGTCAGTGAAATCTGATCTGGTTTTCTTTACTCCAATGTTGTTCCTGTAGACATCGGGTTCTGGAAAATCTTTTAGCCTTGTTGGAGAACTGGACGAAATACTCCTGAAATATTCATGGGGGCTGCGGCTGGCCCTTGATGGACTGCGATCATTGATATCAGAGTACCGTTCACCTGGAGTGGAAGTGAACTGTCCATCGTCAACCATGACATCCGCCCTTCTAAATCCATCATTTCCTGTGCATAACGTTGACTGATGATCCTGGTATGGTTGGTGCTGCTCTTCTTGAGGGGACAGCTGGTCCTGGTAAGGCAGCTGGTGGTTTTCCAGGTCCCTGGCTACAACGATGTCCACCTGACGGCAGGTGGTGCGCAGGATGGTTCGAGCGTCGTCCAGAGAGACGCCACGCAGCCTCTGTCCAGCGACGTTGATTATTTCGTCGCCCACGCGTAATCGGCCGTCCCTGCGAGCATATGAATGTATTAATACTCCACAACGTACATAATCGCAATCATGAACGCACAAATGATTAATTTCATCAATGAATTAATAAAAAACTTATATAAACAATTCCAATTTTTCCGCAGTTCAAGGCGGCTCGTCAGACATTATTCCGCAACAAAATTTAGGGCCGCCTAGGATACGAAGAGCTTCTCTATCAGCTTCTCTGTCAGCTTCTGTTCAGGGCATGTCCGCTTCGGCCAAGGGCATGAAGGGCAGCCTCTGGGCAGCTTGCAAGCTCGGTACGATTCGGCTCGGCCAACCCTTCTCAGACTCTCAGGCGACTATAAAGTCGAATAGGAGAAACTGACCAGAAACTGATTTCGATTGGGTGGCCAAGAAGTCACAGAATAACTTTGCGCCGAGTGTAGTGATTATTCGACCGACGCGTAGGCGGTACCCAAATTTTTTTAGGGTTTGAGCTTAGCAGTTAGGTGAAAATAAAAGAAAACTGCTTCACCTTAATTACAAAATTCATGTTGAAAATCGTTTGATTTAAAGAACCTTCAACCTTTTGATGCCTGACAAATCTTCATTTTAAGATTATACGAGTATTTGGAACAATATAGCAACAATTTCTTCTTTTTTTTTTAAATTCGCACATTAGCTACTTTTAAAAATATTATGATTGAATCAAATAAAACGGCCTGTTAAACATACACGACGCGCTAGAGAAAGGATAGTTTCGACATTTTAAGACTTTTGTCCCAGAAATAATTCTGTAAGAAGAATAATAAAGATCCTCTGTTATTGCTAGATCAAATGAATCAGTCCGACTGTGGACAAATCGATGTTAATCAAATATACCAATGACAGAATTTCAAACGAATTACACTTGAAAACTTTGTATACTTCCTACCTGTGGGTTAGACCGCCTCGCTCGATGTGGGCGATAACATAGCCTGTCGTAACTCCCATGTTGTTCCTTTTAGCTGTGATGTAAATACCCAGCTCTCCTGACGCGTCTTTGGTGAGTCTGATCATTTTGAAGGTACGTGGGGGAGTAACGTGAGAGCACAAAGAGGAAGAACTCGATAAAGGTAAAGAAAGTGAGGGTAAAGATAATGGCGAACGTGTGTGAGGGGAGTCACTGCGACAGCGTTCTGAACTTCCATCTGTTTGCAAAGTCCTTCCAAAATCGTACCCTCCCCTCTGATGGCTGAAGTGGTCGAGGGAGCTTGTGTCGTAGGATTGGCTACCAGCCGGATAAGGCTTGGATAAATATTGACGATTTAGTTGCGATACGAGAAATTTGTGCCGCAAAGATGTAATGTTTGCTGGCTCGGGTAAGACCGGGTGGATGTCTTCAGATAACGCAGGTACCATCTTTTCTTCGTCAGTTAGATTAAGTTTAGAAGTTTCGTTCGCATCAGGAGGGCACTTACAAAACCCAATCGTAGCAATGTCTGTTCCTTTGGGCAGTTGAAGCCTCTTCGTCAAGTTCCGTTGATTTACAGAACTGTTCTTCAATGAATTTGTATCGGCTTTAGAATTGTGATCGAAAGATAAGTCATTGCTCGTAAATGAACCAGAATCGGAGTTGGTTTCGGACGGACTTCCAGAACTGACTCCAGAGTCTACGTCACTCTCAACTTTTTTCAGTTTTCTACGCAACCTTGCCTGTAGTCCTAAACTTTCACTTTCATAGCCACTCTCAGTGCTGCTCATATATAAAGATGTACGATTTCCAGGGACATTTAGTTGATTTTGTGCGTTTTTCGACAAACGGTTCGTCATGTTCGAGAGGTTTGCAGTCACGGGGCTGTGGTAAACAAGAGTGTCCGCGTTCATAGACTGCGTAGACGCCGATCTTTCTTGGTTCTTCGTACGCGAAAAATTGGAATTGAGTCTCGATTTCAATGAAGTTTGATTCTTCCTCCACCACATCAACGGAAAGTTTTCCTCTGACACGGCCTTCAACTTTTGACGCAGAGCCTCCCTGATATCAGAAAGCGAGCCTCGCTCACTGGGATTCTTTTTGGGCTCTTGAGGTGCTTTACTGCCCGTGACTTCAGTAGACTGAAGAGCTGCTGAAGCAGGCCTGGACATTGATCCAGACCGAGGAGGCTTCGATCTAAGGAACGCGTGAGGAAAATTCGATTTCACTTCAGCAGTAATCGGAATGTTCTCGCAGCTCACAGTCTTAGTTGGGATGTAGTCATTGGATGCTATGGAAGTCATCATTTCGAGACGATCGGTATGATGATGATTCTGATGATGATGGTGGTCTGTAGATTCGTTGTTGATGCGGGACGTTGACGTAGACCGGGACATGACTGGGGTCGAAGTCGCCGATGTAGGAGGACCCGAAGTAGCGAAGAAACTGGGTCCTGAAGATCGTCTTCGTAAGGACCAAGACATCTTGACTGAACTACAAACAAAATAAATAAATGTATTAGTATTAGTTACAAATATTGCACACTTTGAACGATAATACTAATAATCAGCGACTTATAAACATGAGTTGTACTGTGCGTTCACTTGCAACTAAGATAACTTGAATTTATCGTTGCACATAATGGGGCTTTTATGCATCCACATCCTAATCCATTTTTTCTTCTATGATTACTTGATAAAGTTATTTCTAAAATTATTTCTATTTCTCAAGACCTGCCATCATCCCCAGGGGTGGCCGCGACCTTCTCCCTGCTGGGGGCCCTGGCGAGCTGCTCCAGACGCCGCCCCACCCGCCGCCCCCACGTCGCCAGTCCTGACACAAAAATATTTATATTCAGAATATAAAATCATTCATTGCATTAATTATGGTTTTTATGGTATGAGTTTTTTTTGCATCGGCGCATTGTGTCGTTCATGGCTTATTGTGCCGACATATTATGCCGTTCGTGGCTAATTTCGTCGACTTATAGCGCTATTAAGTCGTTTTACGTCAACACGATTTAAATTTGATGCACATAAATTGTCCTTGTTGCACAAGCGCATTTTATGTAGACTGACGGAATGCCAGAATCTGATGCAAATAACGAACAAACCGTACGTGACGTCACGCCGTACGTTTGTCACATGTCCAGACGACGTACAACTGAAGTCCGTATAACGAAGGTCGTGTTTTGACGTCTACACGTCGAGACGCTCGGTCTTGCGTCCGCATCCAACGTCACGAACGTAATAAAGTTCACGATTTAACGAGACGTTAAAAGCCGCTGGGTGTCACGTTACGTTGGCGTGAAATTTGCCAACAATTTTGTTTATATGACCCAAAATTTACAAATGAATTCCACTAATAATATGTGTAACGTCATGGAATGAACTCACGAATGTCACAAAAATTGCACGTAAATGTCACGAATTTTCGAGTGCATTAGACGCATAAACCACCGGAAGTGTGTGCTTGAATGAGTGACACGAACTAATGTCATTTTCAACAAGTCACGAGTAATGCGTCTTAGGTAAAACCTTTCGCATGGCCAGAATGAAATTTTAAAAGGCCGGAATGAAATTTTAAAAGATACGGGCAAAATTTTTAGCTAGAATCAAGCAAAAGTAGGAAGCTTACTTTCGATGCTGTGTAATGGATGTACATGTACTATATAGTGGCTGTGTAGTGATGATGAGCTGTGCAAGCGAGGTGTACTGTTGAACTGCGTTTACTGTTTTACTGGCCATAGAACTTCTTAATACTGGCTGCTGCACCGCTATGTACAGGCAGTACATAGGCTGCAATGTTGCATACTGGCATAGCTGCCGACAAGCCCGGTGCGATGCGACCGTAAGTGATGCAAAATTTCTCCGTATGTTGCATCGTCATGCAGCGATGCAAAGCACGCAGCAAAGTCATCGCAGGTCGCAAGGTCTTCGGTCATTGCAAGTAAGTAGGTTAACGAGCTCACCAACCGCAAAGTTGTCGTTTTCTTGTTAAGCTTTTACATTCTTCTACCGATTGATGGTCGGTCGGAAACACCCTCGCAAATTCGGTGCCGAATCCACTCGCATCGCCTATCAGAAATCAGTGTAAAATCCAGCTAGGAAGCTGTCAAAAGCACAATCGATGACTCGGTTGCGAAGCCGGTTGGAAAGTCAGTTGGGAAGTTGGTTAGAATGATGATTGAGAAGTTGATCGCAAAATCGGTTGGGTATAGTTGGTCAGTAATTCGGTTGAAAATTTGATTCGAAAATTGGCTGAGAAGTTGGCCGAAGAGTCGGCTAGGCAGTCGGTCAGAAATTTAGCTGGAAAGTTGTTCAGAAATTCAGTAGAAAATTTGGCTGAAAAGTCGGTCGGAAAGTCGGATGGTAAGCGACTTTTCGCTGTGAAATTCTCGCACGCGCTACGGCCGCTCTTTAAGGTGGACGCGGCGTGCAATTCGACGCCATTTGGCAGGAACGAGACGATCTGCGGTAACGTAGCGGGAGGGTGCTACGTAATGGCAAGCTACTAAATAACAGAGCACCGTTATTTAAAATGTGTATAAGAAATAAGAAAAAGGCGCTACGTACCGACATGGTCCTAAATATATGCGTGCCGTTATTTATATATGTAATGTGTATAAGAAAGAGTCGCTCCGGATGGCTATAACTGTCAAGGTAATAACTGTCAATGCAAAACTGTCAAGGTAATAACTGTCATGGTAATAACTGTCATGGTAATAACTGTCAAGGTAATAACTGTCAAGGTAATAACTGTCAAGGTAATAACTGTCAAGGTAATAACTATCAAGGTAATAACTGTCAAGGTAATAACTGTCAAGGTAATAACTGTCTTGCTTAACAATTGTCACGTTTTGATTCATTTTAATAAATTAGTAACAACCACGATATATAGTAGTACAACGAACTACACGATGACGGGCAATGATATGGAATGGGCATGACTGCCCATTCCATACGTGCAACTCCCACGCTGCAGTCAATACGTGAGTTTTACAGCGAGTTCTGAAAATCCATTTCGAATCCGTCTCCCTCCTTACTAGTCAAATATTATTAATGAATGTTGTCGTACTAAGGCTGGAAAAATAAATGGGTAATACAGTAATACTACACTTCACCTACAGCAGCTTCCCTTCATCGCGGGTTTTCAATAAATATTGATGGGAAGAATCATTCGCATATATTCGTCGGTTCGCAAGTTTCTGCGGAATTTTCGCAGGTTTCTGCGCCATTTGATCGGTAGATTTTTGAACAGCCCCGCGGAGCTCGATCGGCCATAAGAGTACGGTAAGGGTTTGGAAACACTTAAAACCATGACAACTAACCAGACAATTGCAATATAAATACGTAAATGAGTATTATCAGTCGCTAAATTCTCCTCATCGCGGATTTAACCTATCGTAACAACCATGGTAGTTGAGGGTTAACTACAGTATAGTGTCTGATTTGTGACACACTTTTGCACTTTGCTACTTCCTTTTGTCGAGACTAAGTGCATGGTCTGGATAAAATATGAACACCAGAGCAAAACATGCATCGCTATTTTTACAAAGCTCCAGTCATTTTATTGAGTGTAGACACTTACCAGGCTTGGGGGTGTGGCTGTCTTCCCCCAGCTGGTGGGGGGGCGTGGGGGAGCTGATGTCACCCCCCACCGACACGACTCGTCTGCGGGCAATAAAATATTTTAGTTGTGAAGTAAGTTACTTGATTGTGATAATAATTATTATTAATGTATTAACGACAGTTTTCTAGAATTTTGACGGTGTTTAAAATATTGTGCCGGTAAACTACTTCACTTTATGTGATCTCTTATTTACTGTACAGCAACAGTTTACGATATTGTGAGGAATAGTTGCTTCGTTGTCAGTATCAATTGTTCTATTTTGCCAACATCAATTTTCATAATTCCATATCATATTTAGTGACTTAAGATTATTTTTTCGGCTATATAGAATATTTTAGTAACGTTGAACCAAGTTTGTTTGTACGCTGTGCGAGTTCTGTTATCAGTAAACGCTTTTATCAGTTCACATTATGTTTAAACCATTAATATCCTGATTACAACATTGATTTAGTAAACAAATACGCTACATAAATTCAGGCGTACAAATGAATGTTAGCAACCGTTTCTTCAGACCGCTTATCAATAAATTTTTGGACAAAAAGCTAGGCACTGCAGTAAATATCTGCTAAGCCAAATTCAGATAATTCTCCAGGAATGAACATAATTTTTACAGAGTTAGATTTGTTCGTACACTTACGGTGAGTTTAGGCAATCCGTGTCCTGTTGTGAACCTCGCATCAGGCTGGGGTGAACGTAAGTCAGGCTGTGAGAACCATTATTTGGTTTGCTATGTGAACCAGTGTGGCCGGAACCTTGAGAACCAGTGTTGCTGGAACCTTGAGAACCAGTGTTGCTGGAACCTTGAGAACCAGTGTTGCTGGAACCTTGAGAACCATAGTTTCTGGTGCATTGAGAACCGATATTGTTGGCGCCTTGTAAACCACGGTTTTTCGTTTTTTGTGAGTAATTATTGTCTCGGCCGCGTGAATCTTCATTTAAATTGCTTTTTTGACAAGGATTTCGTTTTCCGTATGAAACTTGAACATTGTTATCATGCCCAGCAAAGCGGGAGGAACCGTGTGAAGCAGCTGTCTTTGAACCATGTGAACCAGCGGTAACTGAACCGTGTGAACCAGCGGTAACTGAACCGTGTGAACCAGCGGCCACTGAACCGTGTGAACCGGCGGCCACTGAACCGTGTGAAGCACCTCTCCCTGGTCCACATGTGGGATTGTGGACTTTACAGCCAGGGTCGTGGACGTGAACCACTCTACGCCTGAACAGCCGCATACTGGCGCTGGAGTGGGACTTGAGAGTGGGCGAGTGGTGAGTGTGTTTTAGGAGTGGGGGAGTTTTTAGAGTGGGAGGGAGAGTGGAGAGTGAGCAGAAGTCGTCAGAATGAGCAGTGCGAGGTCGGTGAGCTGTAGGGTAAGAGAGACACGTATGAGTAACATATCCTACACGCCTCACACGTATGAGTAACGTATCCTACACGCCTCACACGTATGAGTAACATATCCTACACGCCTCACACGTATGAGTAACACATCCTACACACATAAATATATGATGTTACTACTTCAGTAGGAGTAGCCAGATGCTAAGTTAGGTTCACAATAGTTTTAATGGTGAGCATGACATCGCTTGTTCGGAGGTAGCTGCATGAATGGTTGAATTAATTATTAATTCAACCATGGCTGCATGGGTTTGGTCAAAAGAACAGCCCTATATCGCCATCATACAGATGATGTGCCTCGATATCAAGCCACCATTACCCTCATCATCACCATCTTCACCACTTCATGATGTGGTGAAGCAGTGATGCCCAGCGTCATCATCGCACCTCAACCGCTTATCATAATTAACTACATCGCATCGTTATATTCAATGAAAAGGTGATGTAGGAGGTTTGGTCAGGCGATGCAGGAGGCTTGGTCAGGTGATGCAGGAGGCTTGGTCCGGCGATGCAGGAGGCTTGGCCAGGCGATGCAGGAGGCTTGGCCAGGCGATGCAGGAGGCTTGGCCAGGCCGTCGATGTAGGGGCCTCAACCGCACGCCGCCCGCTAGCTTGAAACTGACAAATTTCAATTCTCCGTCCGTGACCATCCGTGACCGTCCGTGACCATCCGTGACCATCGAAAATCTGGTCACCGGAATGCTCGGTTGCCGCTGAGTCATATACCTGCCTTCATTTTTACTCAGACTTGAACAAATCAATAACTTCTAACATCTTAAACTTGCTGGCGTAAACCAAAATGCACTGTTACAAGTAAAAATCATCGATATATGTAAAATATACAAATATTATACAAATATTATTATATATAATAATATTATATTATAACATATATACATCGATAAAATATAGTTAGAAACAAAGAACTCTTATACAGTCTCGTTCATATTGTTGTTGAATCACTGGTTAACTTTGCTATGCATTATCTTATTAAATATAATATAATATATAATAATGTAAATAATCATGCCGCCAGTCTCTCGTGTACACACACTCATAAAAAATTATAATTCATATTGTCCAAATGTTGAATATATCATTTAAAAATATAATATTGTATTATTTCAATGAACGTGTTATAACAAATCTTTCGGTCATTGCTATCGTTCCCTAACTCATCTATGACAGGCAGAAGCAATATACTTATTGCCTCGTAGCAAACTTGCGCTAAAGATTTCTCACAGAATTCCATTTTTACACGCTGAAATCCATCACGATGAGCGATTGGATTCGAACTTGCAATGAAGCGTGGAAGTTTAGCAAGTCTTTGCTAACCCCTAATGAAAATTAGGGCCGTGTTAGAGCCGACAGAACGGCACCGATTCAACTGCCGCTCATAAAACGGTTCATATTTTTATCAAGTAGGTTACTCAATATCATGACTTTCATTGTATCATAATAAACTTTCATCGTTCCACTCATTTAGTAGAGAAAGGCTTCGGGAAAAAAATTCAGTCAGGTTTTCCAAGGGAAGTTCCGTCGAAAAATTATTCTTTACATGGGAACGATTTCAAATGAAATCTATGAAATCTTAAAATAAAAAGATAATAAAACCGAACTAGAAGTTAGAGAGCGGCAAAATATCCAAATTTCGCAATAATAAGACACCGTAAGTATCATTAACCGAACAGGTGCTATTATATTTAGACATTATATGCACATACATCAAAAATAGCAGGAACCGCGGCGCCAAAACTCACATATAAAAATTATTATTACTTTGCGAAATTGTTGTACGAATTGTATTTGTGATTAAAAAAGTAAGACACAGCACGAACCTAGCATATTTTAAGTTTCACATCAATTGCTCGAAGACAAGAACATTGATATCAGTTTAGGTCTTTTTAAATTCATGTGTTGACGCTCCAAAGAACTTTCAAAATTACGTGGAAAAATTTCTGCGCTGAGACTGCACAAAGAAGAGGAAACTGCGGTGGCTGCACGGCTGCTGTAACATCAGCCGTAGTGGCTGCACGGCTGCTGTAACATCAGCCGTAGTGGCTGCACGGCTGCTGTAACATCAGCCGTAGTGGCTGCACGGCTGCTGTAACATCAGCCGTAGTGGCTGCACGGCTGGCTGCTGTAACCTCAGCCGTAGTGGCTGCACGGCTGCTGTAACATCAGCCGTAGCGTAATCTCTCCCTGGCAAAAGGTAATTTTTTCACACAAAAATCCCCTCTCTGTCGCAATCAGCTTCTCCGACACCAAAATGTCGCCTTCCCAAAAACAATCACTCTCACTCAGGTATCATTTTCCCAGCAGAAACCTCTACATCTGCGCAGCGTTCAGCGATAGTCGTTCTAGCGTTCTAGCATTCAACGCGCCAGCGTTCAGCATTCAAAGATTTAGCACTGAAACTTCTAGCGTTCCAGCGTTCCAGGGTTCTAGCATTTAGCGTTCAGCGTTTCAGCGTTCAGCGATTGTCGTTCTAGCGTTCTAGCATTCAACGCTCCAGCGTTCAGCATTCAAAGATTTAGCACTGAAGCTTCTAGCGTTCAGCGTTCCAGCGTCCGGCGTTCCCGACCTGCTGCGTCGTAAGGCTGACGCACGACGCACAGCAGAACAATCGCCGCGCGTCGTCCATTAGCGACCAGCGAAGTCGTAAAGAAAACGGCGAGACCGCTCCTGTTGAACGCCGTTTCTGTTGGGCGCCGCTGTTTTTTTCAACAGTTTTTTTTGTTTACCTAATAAAAAGCATCTGTCGTCACCCACTGTTATTTACTTGAAGCATAATTTAGCGTTTAATAACGAGGATAACAATTTAAATTGAAAAAATAATATAATATGAATTTAAAAGTGAAATATAAATCAAAAAATTGTGTTTTTTCGTGCGAAAGCGCCAAGTGAATTTCTTTTCCGCAACCCAAGGAAGGGAGGGTGAGGCAATTTAGGCAATATAGGCAATATAGGCAATATAGGCAATTTAGGCAAGGCTGAAAACTGAGCAGCAATAAGGGCGGCGCAATAATATCTTGCGTCGGCCTGCACGCAATATGTTGAGTCATCGCTTTAGTTTCATTCATTTTTGAAAATTCAATATTTCTTTTGGCCATGAAAAATGTATCATTTTTTGGCCTAATGAATAAGACAGTTAAGAGGGGGATCATATGGAACGCTTTCAAAATAACGTATTAAAATTATTGATATAATATTGAATTGAATTCTATTTAAAAATTTGTAAATCTTCGATAAATTTCTTTACATTTTTGTAGATGATTTCTACGATACTGAAATCTATCAACACATTATGTGTTCTTGGACGCTTCATATTAATTATAGATTAACACCGTCAAACTAAAGATATTGCATAGCATAGGATTTAAAACAACCTCATCAACATCATAATTATGAGATGTTCAAAACCCACGATTTTTCAGTTAACCAAAACAGCAACCTTCTTAAATATTTACAAAGAAAACTATACAAAAATGTAAGAGCTAAATCTAATGCGGCCTTAAGCTCGGCCACCTATTTGTGTCCAACATCTTTTTCAATAGGGTTCGTTCACATCCATGGATCATATTGGCAAATTCTTGCTCTTCCCGCAAAGTTTACTGAAAAAAAAATTACTTAAAGGGCCGCACAAAAACAAACCCCGCGGCTTTTGAGCCTTAGATTAACTGAGGCGGATAAGAGAGGCCATACATGGACACACGCTGCCTTCGTGGCCCCCAGCTGCGGTGATGTGGAGGCGCAGTAGAAGAAGTAGCAGTGTTAAGCGATAGCAGTAGTGGCAGCAGTGTTAAGCGATAGCAGTAGTGGCAGCAGTGTTAAGCGATAGCAGTGATGGTAGCAGTGTTAAGCGATAGTAGTAGTGGCAGCAGTGTTAAGCGATAGCAGTGATGGTAGCAGCGTTTTGCGATAGCAGAAGTAGCAGCAGTATTTTGCGATAGCAGTAGCGGCAACAGCAGTGTTCTTAAATAACATATTCAACCGTGATTTAAATAGCAGCGGTGCTTTGCGAAAGCATGAAGTTTATCAGCTGCAGTATTCGAAAAGTAGCACAAGTGAGATACAGCAGCAGTGTTTGGCAAAAACAATACATCAACAAACGCGCTAATTTCAGTAAAGGTGAGCGGTTTTGCTGCTTTGGAATGCACGTCAACGACGTTATCAGGAGCTAGAGTGGGTATAAAGTATTGGAAATACCTGCACGTCAGCGACGTTATCAGGAGCTAGAGTGGGTATAAAGTATTGGAAACACGTGAAGGTTGAGGCAACCACGTGAAGGTTGAACCAACCACGTGAAGGTTGAACCAAACACGTGAAGGTTGAGGCAACCACGTGAAGGTTGAACCAACCACGTGAAGGTTGAACCAAACACGTGGAGGTTGAGTCTACCACGTGAAGGTTGAGTCAACCACGTGAAGGTTGAACCAAACACGTGAAGGATGAACCAAACACGTGAAGGTTGAGGCAACCACGTGAAGGTTGAACCAACCACGTGGAGGTTGAGGCAACCACGTGAAGGTTGAACCAACCACGTGAAGGTTGAACCAAACACGTGAAGGTTGAGTCAACCACACGCGGTTGAGGCAACCACATGCGGTTGAGGCAACCACATGCGGTTGAGGCAACCACATGCGGTTGAGGCAACCACATGCGGTTGAGGCGCTGTCCACAACCTCGCGCAGGTTCGCCCACGCGCGCCTGAGCGATCGTGCGCCGCGCGTCTGACGCTCTCCTCGTTTCTTCTTTTTCCAATTTTATTTGTTTATTCTTCTTTTTTTCTCATTATTTATATTAAATTATTTTCTATTTATTGATAATTTATGTAATTTATATTTCTCTTTGCTGCGTAAATTCATAAAAATTCTCATGTTTAGAAATTAAAAACGATGACATCGAAAAACGTAAACATTTAATCACAATGCATTATTATATCCGTTTCTATTCGTAAAATTAGTCTCATACTTCACATAAATTATCAAGAATGAATGAGAAAAATTAAAGTTATCCGTCACTTCACTCATGCGATGCAACATCTGAAGGTCACTCAATACAAGGTCATGCAGGTCGTAAGGCAGGCTTTAACTTTACGGCCATCATAAATAATAAACGATATTTTACCGTTATTTGCAAGGTGGGCACGTTATTTACCGTTATTTGCAAGGTAGGCACATAACGTGAGCGGTAAAAACAGACGAAATAATACTGTTGCCTTCTCACGCAGTAGCCCCCCTGCCCCCTCCTTGCCCTCTCTCTGCCCCCTCCCTGCCGCCTCCCTACCCTCCCGCCTCCTCTCTCTACTCCCTCCCTGTCCCCTCCCTACACAAAGGCCCCAGATGTG